>NC_048226.1:49249666-49303526 GCF_002007445.2 Ailuropoda melanoleuca
AGGAAAAGGAAAGGAAAGGAAAGGAAAGGAAAGGAAAGGAAAGGAAAGGAAAGGAAAGGAAAGGAAAGGAAAGGAAAGCTGATGTGAAAATGGGCAGAAAATCTGAATAGACATTTTAGTAAATATTTACAGGGGGCCAACAGGAACATGAAAAGGTACTCAACATCATTAATCAATCAGGAAAAAGCAAATCAAAACCACAATGAGATATTGCCTCACACCTTTTAGATTGACTATTATAAGATTAGAAATAATAAGTGTTGGCAAGATGTGGAGAAAGGGAACCCTGGTGCACTGAATGAGAATGTAAATTGGTGCAACCACTATAGAAAACACTGAACATTCCTCAAAATATTGAAAATAGAACTTCCAAATGATTCAGCAATTCCATTCCTGGGTGTTCAGCTGAAGAAAATACTAATTCAAATAAATATATACATCCTCATGTTTATTTCAGCATTATTTACTATAGCCAAGATATGGACACACTGAAGTGTAAATCAGTGATTAAATGAATAAAGAAGACGCAGTGGGAATATAATGGAATATTATTCTGCCATAAAAAGGATGAAATTTCGTCATGTGTGCCAATATACCATAAGGCTTGAGTAGGTATTTTTTAGAAAAACACATTTTCCAGTCTCTATTTCCTAATTTCCCTAAAATAAAGACTTGAAAGTAATCCCTACACATTTTATCTACACACCAATGCCTCATCTGTTGAACAAAATAATTATTCTCTTGATGTTCATGAGAGGAATGTCAAATAATGTATTTGGTATGTTTTTCTAAATGCCTATATGCCAAGATTTATCAACCAGAAATTTCCTTCAACAGAAATATTTTAATTTCTCTTTATACATTCTGAGTTGTCCAACATTTTTAGAAGATTTTTAAAATTCATTTGGCAAACATTTAGTGCATTTCTTACACATGTACTCCTATGCTGAGAACTTGCAATATGAACATGTATAAGACGTTAAACTTGCTTATGGAAAATAACATGCATGTATATATGCAATTCATAAGATAAAACTGGAATCCATTAAAAAGATTCCACTTCTATCTGGAGGTCAGGGAAATATTTGTAAATCCAGTAAACTTTGGGTAAGAAGCAGAATTTTTGCCTTCATTGAAAACTACAGTAAGCAAGAGATACATTAGCAATGGAAGCAACTTTTCAATGTATAACTGGTATAGATATACAATAATTTTGGTAACTTTCATGTTTTATCATTTGAGTACTAATTATGAGCAGGGTGGCAAACTAAATCTTCTGAACTAAATATGCTAGATTAGACACTTCTAAATGAATAAACAGAATCATTTATTTAATGTGTGAGATAAATATTATTGCCTCCAAATCCAGGTCCCTTTCCATTAAGTCAAGTTGATTCACACAGGGTGTGGAAAGACATGCTCAATCAAAAGCAATAAATAAATCTACATTTCCATGAAGGAGTGTCTAGACTGTTTGGAGAAATAGGAAGGAGGGGTAGAGGCAATATAATCATGTCTCCTGTATGTAGATTCTGACATCCTGTGTATTATTTTTCTATGCCGTGTAACAAATTACCACACACGTAGTGGTTTAAAGCAACATACATTAATTAGCTCAGTTCTGTAGATCAGAAGTCCAGGCATGGCATGACTGGCTTCTCTGTTCAGTTTCTTTTCAGCCTGAAATCAAGGTGTTGTCTGTACCTAGTGTTTGTCTGGAGGCTCTTAGGATAAATCCACTTTCAAATTTAGTTCAGGTTTTTGGCAAAATTTCGTTCCTTAAGGTTGTAGGGCTGAAGTGCCTCTGTACCTGCTGGCTATCTAGTTTGGGTTATTCTTACTTCACTGAGGCCACTATAAGATCCTTGTTACATGACCCTTTCTATCTTAAAAGGCAAAAAAGAAGACTTTCTCTCCTATCAAACCCCCATTATGCTTTTAGGCTCTCTGACTGAATTGTTGGCTTCAGTAATACATCAGTCCTTTTTCAGGGCTTACCTGATTAGGTCAGTCCCACTGAAGATAATCTCCCTTTATTAAAACGATCTGTGCCAAATGACAACCTAATCCTAGGAATGAAATCCATCATATTCACAGATCCAGGGATTATGCAGTGCATGTACACCAAGGAATGGGGATCTTGGAGGTCATATTAAAATTCTGCTGACCCCACCCTGTGACTTTGTTTAAGTCATTTAAGCTCATAAAGGTAATTTTCCTGTAAATATAATGGGAATGCTTACTTCATAGGATGGTTGGGAGGGTTCCCAAGGGGTGATATATGAAAGTATTTTCTGGAAAATAATAAGCATCCAGTAAATGCTAACAATTATCATATTAGTTCTTGCATTCTTTTAGTTAGCAAATTAAAAAACAATGTCATGTTTTAACTGCAAATTAATCTAAATATCTTAATACACATATCTTATGAGTTAAAGAGAAAAAGAGTTGATGCAACTGGCAACTTCAGTTAAAAAATAATTTCTATGACTTAACCATTTTAAGATTCTTGATTAGAATGAGAAATAAATAAAAAATAAAAATTTTTACACCCACTTTAATCACTCTGTTAATGCTCATGAGATTCTAGTCTAAATCTAATTCCATTCATTTTAATTCCTCATTAAACCAAATAGTGTTCTGTGGCATAATTGAACTTATTCTTAATGAGAAAGTACTAATCACTGAATTCACCATTTACACACTGAATATGGATAGGATATTATTCTTCATCTTGTCTGCTAATCTAGGCTACTCTTGCTGGGTTGGCTACTACTGAAAAATTTTGTGGTTAATTTCAAACAAGTCAGTGAAAAAATATATCTATTAAAATGTCTGTATGCTTGTTAAACATTAAAGGGGATAGAAAATGGTAGATCTTACTCATTAAAAAATTATTATTTTTACATTAGTATAATATATGGGTAGTGCTTTAGAAGATTTAGACATAATAACAGATACTTCAACATTAAAATAGGTTCCTGGTGCTAAAAGTTTTACAATTTAATGATGCTGAGTAGATAGAATATTTAAAATAATTAGAAATAAAGGGATAATTATTTCTTTATAACATAAAATATTAATAACTTAAAAATTCAACAATTCTGAAAGGAGGGTTTTAAAAGAGCTGAAAGCAAAATGCAAAGTAATTTGGGATTCTGCACTTGCTTTTTGACACTTTAGGTAATCGGTTTGTTTCCTTTGAAATGGGAACAATATATATACTCCCTCTGCTTTATTTTTGGTGGGGATATAGTTTTTCAGGTTGAGGAAGGTAACATCTATAAGGTTTCTAAAAGTGATTTATGTGCTTAGAAGAAAATTCTTTGTAAAGGAAATTTTATAGTCTACAGATTTCTATGACAAGTCAAATGTATTGTTTGAGGTTTATTTGCTGCTTTAAAAAATGGATTTCAAATGTTGAGAGCAGGGTTTATCTTCAAGGTCTGAGAGGGGCTCTCTTCTAACACCAACTGTAGCAATTCAATCACACCTGTAGCTTCTTGGGGTTTCATTTTTTGCATTTACAAATTAAGAAGATATTGATTCCCATGTTTTCTTCAGAGATAGGTGAGGTTCAAAATGAGGTAACGACTATGAAAAGGTTTAAAGACTTTAAATAAGGTGTGCACATAAGGTTTTCCTAATGTACTAAAAAATGAAATTTTTTTTTTGTACAACATAGCGATTCAACTACTCTACTCTATGCTCTGCTCCCCAAGTGTGGCTGCCATCTGTCACCATACAACCCTCTTACAATACCATTGACTGTATTCCCTATGCTACACCTTTCATCCCTGCGACTTATTTAAAAACGTGAACTTATTGGTATGACAATATTATCAGTATAAAACTGATATGTCTCATAGGTAAACTAGATCTGACCTATAGATAATAAGAGGTAATTAGACTGCATTTCATCTTCAAATAGCTGTAACCTAATATAACTATAATGTATATGACATAAATACTGTTTCCCTCTTTCTTCTTTCTTGCTCACCTCTTGCTTCCTACTGGAGCAAAATTATAATAGATATAGATGGTTTTAATTTTTCTCAAATGTTTCCAAAAACTGTAGTTGGAGAGGAAATGACCAAATATAATTACATAAAATGTGAATGGAAACTTTTATTGCTTTAGAGAGCACAGGTCAAGCATCTCTTAGAGAATCCAAAGAAAAGAAAGCCAATGCCAAACAAATTAACACTCTCTAGCCTCATCTTCTTTCTATTCTTATAAAACTCTGTGTGCCTCATGACCTTACTGAATACATAATTACTTAAATTTTTATGAGAACAAACATGGCTGATTTGACTAATGTAAAGAGAAACACCAGGTGTTCCATAAGAGCATTTGCCTATATATTGTAAAAAAAAAAAAAAAAAAAAAAAAAAAAAAAAAAAAAAAAAAAAAAAAAAAAAAAAAAAAAAAAAAAAAAAAAAAAAAGAAAGAAAGAAAGAAAGAAAGAAAGAAAGAAAGAAAAGAAAAAGAAAAAAAAAAAGAACAAAAAACCCCACATTTTTTTGGGTCAGTGGAGATAAACATTTTAAATGAATAAAATGCAACAACAATAAAAATTTAAGAAAGGTAATCATGGAAGTTTAGAATGAGAAATTGGTGGTACTTGAATCATAACCTAATCTAAAAATGACTAAAGATTATTTTCAAATATGGCAAGAGATATCTTTGACCTCAAGAACCTGCCACGAAAACATCTTGATTTAAACAAGGATTTTATTTGGTGACCAAATAGTTTTCTACTATAAAGTTAGTTCTTAATTAAATGGCCTATGAACAGATTTGCACTGTCACCAAGTTGTCAGACTTTAGTTCAAAGAGGAGATGGTATTTCATTAAATACCTAAGATTAATCTCACCATCGTGTTCTGTTTAATGTTGCAGCTCTTACCTTAATCATTCCATTGCAGTTGACATGCCTGTAGGATGGCTTTGAAAGTATGTGCAAGGAAAAAAGAGATTCATTTTTCCTGATAGGTTTCTCTGCTCATCACAAATTGCCTCTGCTCTTCCTTTCTTTCTAATAGGATATATTAATTGAAATTTTACTTTATGTCCCTGAATAAAACTGTCCAGGAAATAAAGTTTGCCTTTAGTACTCTCCTCCCTTTGTGGTGGGACCCACATCTCCGTAGAAGACATGACAGCAGCCACCAACGTCTACTTTGATACAGCATAAAGAATATATGCACTGTGTTCAGGTTAACCTGATTCCCAGCATCTGTCTGCTTTGTGCCTTTAATTTTGGCAAGTTACTTAAATCCTCAGATCCTCCATTTCCTCATCTACTTAATTGCCTAATTTGTAAAATTGAGGGAAGTGAGACACTATATACATTAGGGACATAGTTTATGGTCATTTCATTGAAGCTACTATATGAAATCATCTTAGGGGGCATCTGGTGGCTCAGTTGGTTTAGTGTATGCCCTTGGCTCAAGGTCATGATCCCAGGGTTCTGGGATCAAGTCCCACAGTAATCTGTCCAGCTCCCTGCTCAGCAGGGACTCTGCTTCTTCCTCTCCCGCTGCCCCTCTCTCGTGCTCTCTCTCTTCCTTACGTAAATGAATAAATAAATCTTATTTTTAGAAAAAGATATAATCTTAGGCTGCCATTGTATTCTTTTATTCTTCTGTGATTCCCTGCTACTCAGAGAAGATTGTGGTCATGGATTTTTTTGGTAACCTTCATAATTTTCATAAATTTACCATATGCCGAAAGCACTCTTTTATTCTGCTTCAAACTAATCGATAAATGGGAAAGTGTAAGAAAATGATTTCCAGGTAATCCAAATAAAATTCAATAGATTATTTCTGGAGGTAATTCTCTCACTTTGTTAGATAATGCAAATATAATACAAACACCCACAGTTTATGGTTTGCTTATCGTGTGCCAATGACCATGCCAAAGGCTTTGAGTACATTGCTTTACTCAACCCTAAAAATAACTTTGAAAGGTAGATATCATTTTCCTATTTACAGAGGAGAAGATGGAGACTCAAAGGCCAAGTAGATTTCTTCAAGTCACAGAAATGATGAGCAATGTATCCAATATTCAGACTTAAGTTCTTAACAATAAGTACCCCTTGAATAAAAGATTAAAATGACAAAAACGGTAGTCTCTATAGGAGTGAACTGTTGTATATTTAGAGTTGGGGACTTTGTAGACTTATAGATCACCATCTCCCAAACTGTGATCTGAGTTACAAAGAATGCAAGATTATTTATAGTTGGGTTATCAATAACACTTTTAGTGTATTTTAGTACTTGTATATTTATTTTAATAGCACATTAAATTCATGATCTCACAGTTAGTACTGCTTAGGGCTAGGCTAAGTAAAAATGACTACAACTCAAAAAAAAGTAACAGTACAGGTGAGCAACAAATATTACAAACTTTTGAAGATAGCACAGAAATTTCTAAAATCATTTCCCCAATTCACTTTACTACACACTACTAGGGTAGGAATAAGCAGCAATGTTTAGCTGCATATTTGGCTTTGAATTATCATTTTTCTTTTTGAATTGCGTGGTAAAGAAACAGTATTTTGGGTCATGGTAGTGATCGCATTCCTTTTTTCTCACAAAACTTCAGTCACCTGTTTTTATCTGCCTTATTTGATGATGCTATACCTTTAAATACCTTAATCTGAACTTACAGCCTGTCAGCCATGGGTCCCTACACACTGTTCAAAAAAAGGGTCATCTTATTTATATGGCTTATCACCTTTCTGAACAAAATTAATATTTTATCATCTCTCTTCTCATAGATCTCAGAAAACACTAACTATATCTCTTCCTGTCCTGTGTTAGAGTTGTGTATTTTTAGATACCTCCTGCAATCACAAGCCCATTACTGAAAGCCTTTCAAAGCCAAAATTATCTTTCTAGCACTTTGATCTTTAGGCCTGTTACAGTGCCTGGCACATAGCACTTTTCTTATCAGAAGAAAAGGAATAGGAGATTCCAGTTCAGTTTTAGTGTTCCTTCCTGGTACTCAGGCTAGTTTTCTGGATGGGGTGGAACTAGTCTTTTGTGTAAAATTCATGAACAAGAGGAGGAAGATATAGGAGATAAATTCCAGAGTGATTCAACATCAAGGCCAAGCAGATTTGTCTGTAGGGAGTAGTTTGGAAGATGGAAAAATCTAAAGCAATGGGATGAAAAACGGGGAAAGCAGACCAGGGAAGATCTAGATTGGAAGTTAGTAAAAGGCACCTGAGCTGGAAATGTTTTCTGTTGGGAATTCGCCTTTTTACATTGTATCAGTGATGGAGCTATTAAATGTTCTAACAATATGACACCGTAAGTGTTTCCTGAAGTGAATTAGTCTAGAGTACTTAATTTCACTAATGTGTGCATGATAGAGGAGGCAATCTTGCCTGATGAGTTATAGGCTGGACAGAAGAGTCATGAGCACCAGTATACATGTGTTTTTATATGTTACAGTTTGTGTCATTTACTGCATTAAGATGTAAGAAAGATGCAACAAAAGATATATTTTATTCCAATTATTTTTGAAAGACTTTCTGTTGGATTTACTCTTTATTGGAAAGAATGAAAGGAATTAGTAGGCTGCTTAACCAGGAACTGAGAGCTACAATCCTGGTAGTAAAAGTCAGTGTCTGGTTGATTTGACCTCAGCATTATGGGAATAAAGTAAGCGTAGGATTTTTCCAGTTTTAGAAAGCCACTGGTTTCCTTGTTAGACTTCCATGACCTTTTGCAGCCAAGGTAATATTAACAACAAAAAAAAGTTGCACTGCACAGGAGAAAGCTCATAATTTGTTTTTTAATGCAAGTAAGAAAAATGAAATTCTAATAGTGCTATTATTGTGTGTGGGTCATAGAGCAAACTCTGTAAACTGAGCTCATGAGCAGCCCTTTTCTTTACTGCTAAGATCTTAATGTTGTCTTTTGCTAAGTGTGACCTACAGGACATGTCAGTGAATCTACCTAGGAAGTCAGCAGAGGAAAGTCATTTCAGACTTAACCTCAAACCTAAGGATAAACCTGGACATAAAATCTTTAGCATAGTCTGAAGCTTAGTGATAGTTGAACATATTTTGCTCACCTTATGAAGAACATGTTTGGCTTTTTTTAATTTGTTTTTCTAATTTTATTTTCATCATTTAAAATCATGTGATTCAGGTAGAAGAACTTGATTAAAATTTCTGCTCCTTTAAGAAAATCTTTGGCCGCTTTTAGGATTTTTCTACTGAGACTTCAATAATTTTTGGTTCTATTAACTTTTTTTTTAAGATTTTATTTATTTATTCGACAGAGATAGAGACAGCCAGCGATAGAGGGAACACAAGCAGGGGGAGTGGGAGAGGAAGACAGGCTCATGGCAGAGGAGCCTGACGTGGGGCTCGATCCCATAACACCGGGATCACGCCCTGAGCCGAAGGCAGACGCTTAACTGCTGTGCCACCCAGGCGCCCCAAGGCTTTATTAACTTTTAAGATTGGCTACACAGACTTGTTCTGCACACGTGACAGACCTTTTCCAAAGCCCTTAATCCCTTGCATTTATCTGCATCGCATCTTCCAGTTTTCAACATGCTTTCAAATTCACTGTTTCATGTTGTCCTCACAATAATCTGCATTGTAAGCAGAAGATTTATGGTAATCCCCATTCTATTGGTGAGGAAACAGGTTCCATGAGGTCAGTTAGCTGGCTATTGTCAAAAGTAGGTTTTGAATCAAAATAAATTCATTTCTCATCCACGACTCATACCCTTTGTCTTCTATAAATAATTAAATATAAGAAGCTAATAATGGGGGCGCCTGGGTGGCTCAGTTGTTGAGCGACTGCCTTCGGCTCAGGGCGTGATCCCGGCATTGTGGGATCGAGCCCCACATCAGGCTCCTCCGCTATGAGCCTGCTTCTTCCTCTCCCACTCCCTCTGCTTGTGTTCCCGCTCTCTCTGGCTGTCTCTCTGTGTCAAATAAATAAATAAAATCTTTAAAAAAAAAAAAGAAGGTAATAATGAAATATATAAAGAAATTAAATTGATTTAGCATTTTGGAAAAATTTAGAGATGATCAATAGAACAAATTCAAATTACTTGGGGGTCATCTATGGGCCAAGAATTGTGGAAAACTTTCTTTTTATGGGGGGGGATTTTCTCATATTGACAAGTTGCTATGGGTTTTTTAACCTGGATAATACTTTACGTAACTATCTAGAATTGATGTTCTACACTATAAGGTGATGTAAATTCAGGTACCAGGGTAGACTTGACAGACTTTACAATTTCTCATTGCTAACTCTATTTGAAACCCTAGCCAGTGTGAGTGCCCCTTCAATGCCATATTCTTGACATCATGAGTACTGTCGGCTAAATACTATCCCTCAAGAATTCAGAACCTCTGAATGTGACTTTATTTGGAACTAAAGTTTTTGTACATGCAATTAGTTAAAAATTTGAAATGAAATCATACTGGATTTAGGGTAGGCCTTAAGTCCAGCGACTGATATCCTCATGAGAAAAGCAGAGAATGCAAAGGTAGGCAGAGGTCCTGTGAAGGTGGATGCACTGATTAGAGATGGTGCCACAAGCCAAGATATGTGAGGATTGCCAAGAGTGTCCAGAAGCAAGGAAAAAGACAGAGAGGGTTTTTTTACTAGAGATTTTGGATGGGGAAGGGCCCTCTTGAGACCTTTATTTTGGACTTCTAGCCTCTGTAACTATGAGAGAATAAATATGTATTGTTTTAAGCCATCAATTTTGTGATAATTTGTTATGGCAACCCTAGTAACTATTATAGTAAGCAAAAACTTAGCTCCCTTCTAGTTCCTGATTTTATGTAGAGAGCTCAAGACCAGCCTATTATGATACATAGGATTCTGCTTTTGGCATTGTCTGGGCATAAAAGTCCAAATGTAGACATATTTGGTCATATATTTCCTATGGGTTGTTTGGCTTCAATTTACTCTCATTACTTTATGTTTATGTGCCCTCTTATTTGTGAAACTTGCCAGATTCATCTTTTTGTTTTGAGACCAGCAATATATTCCTCCCCCCCTTTTTTTGGTCATATCCCATCCAGGATTTCTATCTTCAGATGCTGGACTTTGAGTTATAGGCAAACCTTCTGCCAATCCCTCCCCTCCTTGTCTTCCACTAACCATGCATCCTGGCTAGACAGCTCTAACTTAAAAAAAATCCCATCTTAGGCCAGGGGCTAGACACAATGCAGTTAATATATGAATTTGGCTTAATGTTTCTTGAATGGGAATAAAATGATACTTTCTCAAAAACTTTTTTCTCTTAGTGACCTAAAATTGTTTCCTTTTACATTGAAATTCTGAATTTTCACAATGTCTTAAAATAAACCCAAAGCATATTTTGCAAAGGTACAGTTCACTGTCTCTTTAAAAATGCCCTTTTTTGAGAACCCTGGAACTCCCAAAAGGACTGTAGAATGTGTTTGGGTGGTACTGTAAAAGTGATGATTTTAGTGTTAACATTTATGCTGTCTGTGTCTTTAGTATTTATTCTCTGTGTGATTTCAGAGCACAAATATCAGTTCTCCTACTTTGGGTTTCTTGAATAAAAGGAGGAATATTTTTGTGTTTTAATACTCCCTTCCTTTTTCTTTCCCAAGTCTCTTGCCTGTGGGAAGCCAATATAGAATTATTTGAACTTAATATTATAGAGCAGCTGTGTTAATGAAAGCATTTGTTTTCATTTATTTTATGTGCACATACCTAAAGAGTTAAGCAACAGCTATACATTTATAAATCTAATGAATGGATATCATAAATAAACACAGGAATAGACTTCAGTTAGAAAGCAGAATTTGCAGTTAAAAGAATTATATAAACTACACAAATAGGAAATTCCAACTCTGTGAGATTTCTTGGGACAACAGTATATCATCACTTACTTTTGGTTGCCATCATTTTCTACTTAATACCTTGTACCTGAACTTCTTCAGCATTTGAAAAGTATAATATAGAGTTAATTGATGCATACAGAGTTAGAATATGGCCTACTGAGCTATAGAGAGCTGAAAAGTGCCAATTTAAAATGATATGATATGGTCACATTTATTTAACTTATGAATAAAAGGAATTAATAAAGTATAAATAATTTTTTATAATACTTACTTGAAAATAGTGAAAATACACAGAGAGTAGAACCAATGGTAATAATTCTGAATAAAACCTATTCCAAAGTTTCATTTCCCAAAACAACTTTTAATTTGATATTTTATAAAATTGAAAATGTTAGTGGTAACTTCCAGTCTCAGCTTTGACATGTAAAGAGCTTTGAAGTCATAACTACTACCATCCTTACAATAAGACAAAGTAGACTAGCTGAAAAGCAAGGAATTTTCTTGGACCCTTCAGACAACTGAGGTTGCAGGGCAAACTGCCACCCCAGAATTCATAGAGACATGTGATCCAGAGAGTCAGAACTGAGTTCTACACGCCTGGAGCAGAAGCCACTGGAATCATAGTCTGATGAGAGC
The DNA here is from genome assembly GCF_002007445.2 of Ailuropoda melanoleuca. Lineage (NCBI taxonomy): Eukaryota > Metazoa > Chordata > Mammalia > Carnivora > Ursidae > Ailuropoda > Ailuropoda melanoleuca. The sequence goes on from NC_048226.1 coordinate 49,261,164, forward strand.
GCTTAATTTTGATCAACTGACAAATTGGTGGAGGCTGAGTATGGACTAGTGGAGGAGTGAGAAAGTCATGGAGGTTGGAGTCTAATAGAGATCTGTACACCCCTGTGGGGTTTGCCTATGCTAACCCCATTACATTCTTAGAACGAAAACCCAAGAAGGTATCCTAGAGGCTTTAGCTGAGAGCAAATACTAATCACTGTGAAATACAACCAGAGCATTCTCCAACAGAAAAGCCAACTTTCCATGAAAGTCCAGAGTCTTAACCTTACTTAAAGAAGGGCTCTGCTGCCACTCCATTCACACTTGCCTTCCTGTCTCAGCAAAGAGCACTGGGAATGTCATACCACCAAAGAAATATTTCTGAATGCCAATGTATGCACACACAGTCTCACTGAAACACTGAGAGTTAATTTTAAGATTCTAGATCATTCCTCCTTCCCACACCGTACTACCACCCCAACAGGACTCTAGTATAAAAAAGATATATTACAACCTAAAGAGCTGTGAGAAAAGATGTGTAAGAGGAGCTCCTTTTCTCATTATTGTAGCACATGAGTCTCTATCTTTGGCCTTATTCAGGTGTTAGAAGCTCAGATGTGGACATACCTGGTCACACAATCTACAGGTATTTTTCAAAGCATTTTCTTTTAGATTTTATTTATTTTTTTGACAGAGAGAGAGTGAGAGAGCACAAGCAGGGGGGAGCAGCAGAGAGAGAGGGAGAAGCAAGCTCCCCGCTGAGCAGGCAGCCCATGTGGGGCTCAATCCTAGGACCCTGAGATCATGACCTGAGCCAAAGGCAGACACTTAACTGACTGAGCCACCCAGGCATGCTGAATCAAAGAAGTCTTAAGAAAAGTTAAAAATTATTTTGAATTAAATAAAAATTAAAATGCAATGTTAAAATTTATGGAATGCAGCAAAAGCAGTGCTTGGAAGGGAATTTATATCATTAAATACATATATTGACAAAGATTAAATAATCGAAAACCAAAACTTAAGCTTCTATCTTAGGAAACTAGAATAAGGAGAGTAATATAAGCCTAAAGCAAGCAGAAGGAAATAAATACTAAAAGTTAGAGCAGAAATCGATGAAATTGAAAAAGGATAACAATAGAAAAAATAACAAAAGTTTGTTCTTTGAAAAGATAAGTAAAACTGACAACTTTATAAACAGACTAACAAAGAAAAAAAAGAGAGAGAGAGGAAACCCTAACTACTAATGTTCTAAAAAAGGAGGAGCTATCACTAATGATCCTATGGACATCAAATTATAATAAATTGTTAAGAGAGTGAGTGTGTTCAGTGGATTTTAGCTCTAGTCATAGACTTCTAATGTCTACTTCTAATATTCATTCAAGCAAATTCAGGCATTGACAAAGAAGTGTGGAAGTGATCTAACAAGAGTCCATTCAGAATGGGTGATGAGGAGATTCTCAGAAAAAAAGACATCTTCAAAGAAGATAGAATGATGGTTTAAGTCAATAATAAATTTTTAGTTGTAAGGGGAAAATATAGTGCCCTGACTATAGCTTAGATTCTGTTAAATACAACTATCCCTAACACCTGTATTTACCCCAGAGATAAAAAGAAAAAAAAAGAAAGAAAGAAAGAAAGAAAGAAAGAAAGAAAAAAAGAAAAGAAAAGAAAAGAAAAGAAAAGAAAAGAAAAGAAAAGANTTGAGCGACTGCCTTCGGCTCAGGGCGTGATCCCGGCGTTGTGGGATCGAGCCCCACATCAGGCTCCTCCGCTATGAGCCTGCTTCTTCCTCTCCCACTCCCTCTGCTTGTGTTCCCGCTCTCTCTGGCTGTCTCTCTGTGTCAAATAAATAAATAAAATCTTTAAAAAAAAAAAAAGAAGCTAATAATGAAATATATAAAGAAATTAAATTGATTTAGCATTTTGGAAAAATTTAGAGATGATCAATAGAACAAATTCAAATTACTTGGGGGTCATCTATGGGCCAAGAATTGTGGAAAACTTTCTTTTTATGGGGGGGGATTTTCTCAGATTGACAAGTTGCTATGGGTTTTTTAACCTGGATAATACTTTACGTAACTATCTAGAATTGATGTTCTACACTATAAGGTGATGTAAATTCAGGTACCAGGGTAGACTTGACAGACTTTACAATTTCTCATTGCTAACTCTATTTGAAACCCTAGCCAGTGTGAGTGCCCCTTCAATGCCATATTCTTGACATCATGAGTACTGTCGGCTAAATACTATCCCTCAAGAATTCAGAACCTCTGAATGTGACTTTATTTGGAACTAAAGTTTTTGTACATGCAATTAGTTAAAAATTTGAAATGAAATCATACTGGATTTAGGGTAGGCCTTAAGTCCAGCGACTGATATCCTCATGAGAAAAGCAGAGAATGCAAAGGTAGGCAGAGGTCCTGTGAAGGTGGATGCACTGATTAGAGATGGTGCCACAAGCCAAGATATGTGAGGATTGCCAAGAGTGTCCAGAAGCAAGGAAAAAGACAGAGAGGGTTTTTTTACTAGAGATTTTGGATGGGGAAGGGCCCTCTTGAGACCTTTATTTTGGACTTCTAGCCTCTGTAACTATGAGAGAATAAATGTGTATTGTTTTAAGCCATCAATTTTGTGATAATTTGTTATGGCAACCCTAGTAACTATTATAGTAAGCAAAAACTTAGCTCCCTTCTAGTTCCTGATTTTATGTAGAGAGCTCAAGACCAGCCTATTATGATACATAGGATTCTGCTTTTGGCATTGTCTGGGCATAAAAGTCCAAATGTAGACATATTTGGTCATATATTTCCTATGGGTTGTTTGGCTTCAATTTACTCTCATTACTTTATGTTTATGTGCCCTCTTATTTGTGAAACTTGCCAGATTCATCTTTTTGTTTTGAGACCAGCAATATATTCCTCCCCCCCTTTTTTTGGTCATATCCCATCCAGGATTTCTATCTTCAGATGCTGGACTTTGAGTTATAGGCAAACCTTCTGCCAATCCCTCCCCTCCTTGTCTTCCACTAACCATGCATCCTGGCTAGACAGCTCTAACTTAAAAAAAATCCCATCTTAGGCCAGGGGCTAGACACAATGCAGTTAATATATGAATTTGGCTTAATCTTTCTTGAATGGGAATAAAATGATACTTTCTCAAAAACTTTTTTCTCTTAGTGACCTAAAATTGTTTCCTTTTACATTGAAATTCTGAATTTTCACAATGTCTTAAAATAAACCCAAAGCATATTTTGCAAAGGTACAGTTCACTGTCTCTTTAAAAATGCCCTTTTTTGAGAACCCTGGAACTCCCAAAAGGACTGTAGAATGTGTTTGGGTGGTACTGTAAAAGTGATGATTTTAGTGTTAACATTTATGCTGTCTGTGTCTTTAGTATTTATTCTCTGTGTGATTTCAGAGCACAAATATCAGTTCTCCTACTTTGGGTTTCTTGAATAAAAGGAGGAATATTTTTGTGTTTTAATACTCCCTTCCTTTTTCTTTCCCAAGTCTCTTGCCTGTGGGAAGCCAATATAGAATTATTTGAACTTAATATTATAGAGCAGCTGTGTTAATGAAAGCATTTGTTTTCATTTATTTTATGTGCACATACCTAAAGAGTTAAGCAACAGCTATACATTTATAAATCTAATGAATGGATATCATAAATAAACACAGGAATAGACTTCAGTTAGAAAGCAGAATTTGCAGTTAAAAGAATTATATAAACTACACAAATAGGAAATTCCAACTCTGTGAGATTTCTTGGGACAACAGTATATCATCACTTACTTTTGGTTGCCATCATTTTCTACTTAATACCTTGTACCTGAATTTCTTCAGCATTTGAAAAGTATAATATAGAGTTAATTGATGCATACAGAGTTAGAATATGGCCTACTGAGCTATAGAGAGCTGAAAAGTGCCAATTTAAAATGATATGATATGGTCACATTTATTTAACTTATGAATAAAAGGAATTAATAAAGTATAAATAATTTTTTATAATACTTACTTGAAAATAGTGAAAATACACAGAGAGTAGAACCAATGGTAATAATTCTGAATAAAACCTATTACAAAGTTTCATTTCCCAAAACAACTTTTAATTTGATATTTTATAAAATTGAAAATGTTAGTGGTAACTTCCAGTCTCAGCTTTGACATGTAAAGAGCTTTGAAGTCATAACTACTACCATCCTTACAATAAGACAAAGTAGACTAGCTGAAAAGCAAGGAATTTTCTTGGACCCTTCAGACAACTGAGGTTGCAGGGCAAACTGCCACCCCAGAATTCATAGAGACATGTGATCCAGAGAGTCAGAACTGAGTTCTACACGCCTGGAGCAGAAGCCACTGGAATCATAGTCTGATGAGAGCGCTTAATTTTGATCAACTGACAAATTGGTGGAGGCTGAGTATGGACTAGTGGAGGAGTGAGAAAGTCATGGAGGTTGGAGTCTAATAGAGATCTGTACACCCCTGTGGGGTTTGCCTATGCTAACCCCATTACATTCTTAGAACGAAAACCCAAGAAGGTATCCTAGAGGCTTTAGCTGAGAGCAAATACTAATCACTGTGAAATACAACCAGAGCATTCTCCAACAGAAAAGCCAACTTTCCACGAAAGTCCAGAGTCTTAACCTTACTTAAAGAAGGGCTCTGCTGCCACTCCATTCACACTTGCCTTCCTGTCTCAGCAAAGAGCACTGGGAATGTCATACCACCAAAGAAATATTTCTGAATGCCAATGTATGCACACACAGTCTCACTGAAACACTGAGAGTTAATTTTAAGATTCTAGATCATTCCTCCTTCCCACACCGTACTACCACCCCAACAGGACTCTAGTATAAAAAAGATATATTACAACCTAAAGAGCTGTGAGAAAAGATGTGTAAGAGGAGCTCCTTTTCTCATTATTGTAGCACATGAGTCTCTATCTTTGGCCTTATTCAGGTGTTAGAAGCTCAGATGTGGACATACCTGGTCACACAATCTACAGGTATTTTTCAAAGCATTTTCTTTTAGATTTTATTTATTTTTTTGACAGAGAGAGAGTGAGAGAGCACAAGCAGGGGGGAGCAGCAGAGAGAGAGGGAGAAGCAAGCTCCCCGCTGAGCAGGCAGCCCATGTGGGGCTCAATCCTAGGACCCTGAGATCATGACCTGAGCCAAAGGCAGACACTTAACTGACTGAGCCACCCAGGCATGCTGAATCAAAGAAGTCTTAAGAAAAGTTAAAAATTATTTTGAATTAAATAAAAATTAAAATGCAATGTTAAAATTTATGGAATGCAGCAAAAGCAGTGCTTGGAAGGGAATTTATATCATTAAATACATATATTGACAAAGATTAAATAATCGAAAACCAAAACTTAAGCTTCTATCTTAGGAAACTAGAATAAGGAGAGTAATATAAGCCTAAAGCAAGCAGAAGGAAATAAATACTAAAAGTTAGAGCAGAAATCGATGAAATTGAAAAAGGATAACAATAGAAAAAATAACAAAAGTTTGTTCTTTGAAAAGATAAGTAAAACTGACAACTTTATAAACAGACTAACAAAGAAAAAAAAGAGAGAGAGAGGAAACCCTAACTACTAATGTTCTAAAAAAGGAGGAGCTATCACTAATGATCCTATGGACATCAAATTATAATAAATTGTTAAGAGAGTGAGTGTGTTCAGTGGATTTTAGCTCTAGTCATAGACTTCTAATGTCTACTTCTAATATTCATTCAAGCAAATTCAGGCATTGACAAAGAAGTGTGGAAGTGATCTAGCAAGAGTCCATTCAGAATGGGTGATGAGGAGATTCTCAGAAAAAAAGACATCTTCAAAGAAGATAGAATGATGGTTTAAGTCAATAATAAATTTTTAGTTGTAAGGGGAAAATATAGTGCCCTGACTATAGCTTAGATTCTGTTAAATACAACTATCCCTAACACCTGTATTTACCCCAGAGATAAAAAGAAAAAAAAAGAAAGAAAGAAAGAAAGAAAGAAAGAAAGAAAAAAAGAAAAGAAAAGAAAAGAAAAGAAAAGAAAAGAAAAGAAAAGAGAGGAGAAGAGGAATAAAATGGAAGAGGGAGGACAGGTGAGAAGAGAAGAGAAAAGAGAAAAGGAGAAATATATGAGTAAAAATGCTATTTTGTTGAACTCCAGTCTCTGGTGCATAAGCAACATGCTCCAAGAAATGTGCAGAGGGAGACATAAAAACAAAGGAATAATCATCTCTAAGACAACCATGTGGTTTTGATACCACAGAGCAAAGAATGTTTGTGGGGGAGAAAGGAAATGGTAACTCACTCACAGTATGGATGTTGATATGGATTAATGGATCACTTTAGCTAAAATACTCACTTTTCTACCTCCTACTCTCTTCCCAACCACTGAAACCACTCTTGTCATTGTTGCCAACAACAACGTCTATCTTGCCAAATCCAATATTTTAGTCTCAGTATTCATTTTACTCCACTCTGCAGAAGCAATTGATGAAATTGATCACATTTTCTGCCTCAAAACTCTTCTTTGCATGACTTCTAGAACCTCATATTCACTTGGATTTTATTCTACCTCCACCTATGCCTTCTCCACCTTCATTTGGTAATTTTTGTATTTTCTCCCACTCCTCCCCTGAGCTTTTGCCAAATACATCCAACTAAGTGTTCAACATATATCTACTAGAATTTTAATAAAGTCTCAAATTTAACATGTCTTCAACATCATTATTTTCTCTTCCTACCCCTTTCTCCACTTCAGCAAATGGCATCACTATTAGCTCTGTCACTAAGGCCAAAAACTCTATGACCATGATTGATTTTTTTTTCTCTCCCTTATACGCTATATCATCTGCAAATCCTATTATCTCTTCTATCAAAATTGATCCAAAATGCAACCAGTTCTTACCACCTATACTGGTTAATTTTTGTCCAAGCTACATTATTTTTCCTTAGTGAGGTAATAGTCTTTTTACTGGTCCCCCTCCCTTTGTTATAGTGGCTAACTAAACATTCTTCAAAAAGCAGTGAGATCTTTTATTTTTTTCAATTTTTAAAAAAGATTTATTTATTTGAGAAAGAGAGTGTGTGGGTGGTGGTACAGAGGAAGATAATTTTCAAGCAGACTCCCCACTGAGTGGGGAGCCCAACCCAGGGCTCCATCTTACAACCCATGAGCTCATGACCAAACCAAAATGAAAAGTTGGATGCTTAACCAGCTGAGCCACCCAGGGGTCCTTGCAGTCAGATCTTGTAGGTCATAAAAAGAGAGTATGTCTCTTCTCTCTTCAAAATTCTCCAATGGGGTTTCTTGTTCTACATGTAAGGAGCTTGCAAAGCGCAACTGCATTCTAATTAGTACCGGCTGAACAGACGGAAAAACCAACTCTTCTTCAATCCATAAAAGAAAGGAGAACACAGGTCAAACCACTGTCCTCCAAATGGAGAGAAAGGTGACTACAAGTCATCACAGCTTACCTAAGAGAGTCACAAGCAGAAACCACTGTGCAAACCAATGCTATGGTAAGGTAACCCAAACCATTACTAAAAAATTGCTGGAGTCTCAATGTGGACAACTCTGAATGTGAGAAACTCTATGGGGATCATAAGGGCTCCCTGCCCATTATTGTGAAACTTACCTCTAGGAGCTCAAGCAGGCTCCCACAGTAAATACTGAAATAAAATCCCTTTGTGTTTTTAAAGAAGGAAGGAACCATTTTTAAATATGTTGTAGAACTCTCTGCTTAATAAGGCCTGCTTTGAAGGGAAGCTAATTAACCAAACCTAAATTGATTCAATTTTATCAGAGGTTAACTGACCTGGGAGAAGAAAAATGCCAACTTTAGCTAGTTGGAGCCATTGTGTCCCACCTTTAGAGAGAGAAAAAACAAAAAAACAAACTGAGAGACTCTTATGAAGTTCACAGTCCAGAGGCATATGCTTTCTAAAAGACTGAAACCTAATCATAGAACCATAGAATGTTTCCCCTTCCTCAAAACTTGACCTCCACATTACTAAGGCCTATTTACAGCAGTTAATTTTATCCAGTACACCATGTCCACTTTTAAAGGAAATTATAGGGCATGCTAAAAAAGAGAAAAGATACAAGTTGAAGAGACAGAACAAACATCAGAAGCAGACATGGTGGGGATATTGAAATTATCATATGGGAAATTTAAAACAATTATGATTAATACACCAAGGACTCTAATGAGTAAAGTAGACAGCATACAAGACCAGATAAGCAATGTAAGCAAAGAGATAGAAATCCTAAGAGAGAACTGAATAGCAATGCTAAAAACAAAACAAAACAAAAAAACCTTATAACAAATAAAAAATGACTTTGATAGATATATTAGTAGACTGGACACAGATGAAGAAAGAACCTCAGAACTAGATGACATATCAATAGAATCACTTGAAACTGAAGCAAAGAGAATAAAATAGGAAAAAGACAATATACAAGAACTGTGGGACAAATACAAAAGATGTAATATATATAATGGGAATATCAGGAGGAGAAAAAAAGAAACAGAAATATTTGAAACAATGACTGAGAATTTCTGTAAATTATTGTCAGACACCACTTTGCAGATCCAGGAAGGTAGGTGAACAACAAACAAGATAAGTGCCAAAACAAAAACAAATAAACAAACAGAAAACACTATACTTAGGCATATTATTTTCAAACTACAAATACAAAGAAAAGTCCTGAAAGGAGTCAAAGGCAAAAAAACAAAAAACAGTAACAAAAAACAAACAAACAAACAAACAAAAAGCCTACATATAGAGGAGTAAAGATATGAATTATATCCAACCACTCCTCAAAAACAGTGCAAGCAAGAAGAGAATGGAGAGAAACATTTAACATGTTGAGAGAAAAAACAAACACCAACCTGGAACTCTATACCTTACAAAATTATCCTTCAAAAGTGAAAGAGAAATAGACTTTCTCAGGCATACAAAATTTGAGGGAATTTGCTGCCAGTACACCTACCTTACAAAAGATGCTAAAAGAAGTTCTTTAGTGAGAAGAAAAATAATATAGGTCAAAAATCCAGATTTACTTAAAATAAAAAGAACATTGGAGAAGGAATCAGTGAAAGTAAAATAATTTTTTTATTTTTCTTATTCTTAATTTTTTTAACAGATAACAGTTTACCCAAAACAGTATCATCAATGTATTTAATTGTGTATGCTTATCTATCTATCTATCTATCTATCTATCTATCTATCTATCTATCATCCGTCTATCATTTGCATATGTATGCTTATGAATGCTTATATAAAAGTGAAGTGAATGACAGCAATGATAAAAGGAACCAGAGGGTACACCTGGGGTGGCTCAGTTGGTTAAGTGTCTGCCTTCAGCTCAGGTCATGATGTCAGAGTCAGGCTTCCTGCTCAGCTGGGGTCTGCTTCTCCCTCTCCCTCTGCATCTGCTCATGCTGTCTCTCTCTCTCTCAAATAAATAAATAAAATATTAAAAAAATAAAAACAGGGGTTCCTGGGTGGCTCAGTCGTAAAGCGTCTGCCTTTGGCTCAGGTCATGATCTCAGCATTCTGGGATTGAGCCCTGCATTGGGCTCCCTGCTCAGCGGGAAGCCTGCTTCTCCCTCTCCCACTTCCCGTGCTTGCATTCCCTCTCTTGCTGCCTCTCTCTCTGTCAAATAAATAAATAAAGATAAAAAAAGGAACAGGAAAGGAATTGGGTATATTTTGTTACTATAAAATATGAAAAATGGATTTGAATTAGCTGATGTTTTGTGTGTGCATGTGTATGTGTGTGTGTTGCAAACTCTAGAACATTCCCCCCAAAAAAGTAAAAAAGAAGTATAATTGTTATGCTGATAAACACCAATATGCTATAAAAGGAGAAAAGAAGGAATAATATAAAATGCTCAATTAAAACTACAATAGGCAGAAAAACAGTGGAAGATAAAACAGAAACAAAGGCAACAAATAGAAAACAGTAAGGAATATGTTAATATCAATCCAAAGATAGATAAATCACTCTGAATATCAATGGTCTACATGTATCAATTAAAAGACAGAGATAGAATAGATAAAAAATTAATAGCTACACATTGTCTATAAGAAATCCACTTAAAATAAAAGATGTATATAGATTAAAGGTAACTGGATGAAGAAAAATTTACTATGCTAACATTAATCAAAAGGAAACAGGAATAGATACATTAATTTCAGACTTCAAATCAAGAAAAGTTTTAAGTGGCAAAGAAGGGCATTACATAATAATAAAGGGATTATTCTTAAAGAGAATATAACATCCTTAATGTATATGCATCTAAGAACAGAGTGTCAAACAATGTGAGGCTAAAGCCATTAGAATTGCAAGGAGAAATAGAATAATCCACTTTCATTATTGGAAGGACTTCAACACCCCTATATTAGAAATGAACAGATCCAGGAGGCAGAAAATCAGTATGAACATAGTAGAACTCAATGATTTACCTTTATATACCTCTTAGAATTATCAAAATGCAAAACATTGACAACACCAAAGGCTGGGGAAGATGCACAGGAACAGGATGGTTCATTCATTGCTGATAGGAATGAAATATGGTGCAGCCACTTTGGAAGACAGTTTCATGGTTTCTTAAAAGACTAAACCTACTTGCATAGGATCTAGCAACCACACTCCTTGGTATTTATCCAAAGGAGTTCAAAACTTATATTTACACAAAAACCTTCACAGGGATGTTTATAGCATCTTTATTGATAATTGCCCAAACTTGGAAGCAACCAAGATATTCCTTAGTACGTAAATGAATAAAAAAAGAAATGAGGAGCATCGAGACAATGGACTCAATACTCAAAGACACAAACAGGTATGTGGGAAGCTATGTATAGGATGGTCCTCAACTTAGACAACTTTTTGATTTTACAATGGTGAGAAAGTGATGCACATTTACTAGAAACCATAATTTTAATTTTGAGTTTGGGTCTTTTCCCAGGCTAGGCAGTATGATCTCTCATGATGCTGGACAGTGGCAGCCAGCCATGGCTTCCACCCAGCCACACGATCACAAGGGTGAACTACTGATATACTTAACGACAATTCTATACGCAGACAACTACTCCGTTCACTTTCAGTATAGTCTTCAATAAATTACATGAGATATTCAGCACTTTATTATAAAATAGTTTTTGTGTTAGATGACTTTGCTCAACTTTAAGCTAATGTCAGTGTTCTGAGCACATTTAAGGCAGACTAGGCTAAGCTATGATGTTGGGTAAGTTAGGTATATTAAATGCATTTTCAGAAGCACCTGGGTGGTTCAGTCGGTCAAGCATCTGCCGTTGGCTCAGGTCATGATTCCAGGGTCCTGGGATCTTGGCTCCCTGCTCAATGGGAAGCTTGTTTCTGCCCCTCATCCCAGCTCATGCTTTCTCTTTCTCTTAAATAAATAAATAAAATCTTTTTTAAAAATTTAAAGAATGCATTTTCAATGTACAGTTTTGCCAATTTATGATTTTTTTTTTCCGTACATAACCCATTATAAGTCAAGGAAGATCAGTATGTGGGGAGGGTAGATAGGGAGTACATGGGGCATCTCTGTACCTTCTTCTCAATTCTGCTGTGAACCTTACACTGCTCCAAAAAATTAAAGACTTAATCAAACTAAAGCAAAATAGAACAAAAATCTCTCCAATGGTTTCTCAGCATACTAAAAATAACACTTACACTCCTGGCCACTGTTTTTGAGGCCCTACAAGATCAATTCTTTGTTCAGTTTGGCTCCTATAACTCTTCCTCTCCCTTCCTCTCTTTCATCTATATTGATCATGTTTCTCAAATTCAGTGAGCATTTCTGCTTAGAACTCAACAGGCAGGGCAAATACTCTGGTTCTGTGTTTAGACAGCCTCTTTTTGACCATCTTCTGGTCATACCCCACTTCAAAGGGCCAGAAGTCCCTGGTGCAATCACCTCTTCTGGGCTGTTTTGTCTATCAGACCTGCAATTTTCTGTCCTTTTTGGACCTATTTGGCAGATCTGTCCTCCAGAGGGCAAACTGTCCCACATGTGTTACCCACTCCACCACAGTTGTGTGTGGGTACAATCTGGACTGGTGATGGCCAAGGGGTTGCTGTTCTTCTGGGTTGGGGTTGCAGACAACACTTTGACCCAGGGACTGTGGTGCTCATAAGGAGGAGCATAATGTCCCTTACAGTGCAGAGTGGGAAAAAAGAAAGTCAGACTGTGGGCCTATGGGTCTGGAGCCAGGGTCTAGCTCTCCCTGCATAGGCACATTCCTGCATAATAACGCAAGGTGTCTAGAATTTTAAATGTAACATGATCTTCCAGGTTTTCATGGAGATGTATTTGTCAAAGATATACGTGGTACGTTTTTTATTTAACTATTGTTCAGTTTAATTAAATGTTGTTTTGAAAATACATTATATTATAGATACAAACGCTTTGAAAATACCCAAAGTATACTATTTAGTGAAATAAATACATGACTGGCTCTTAAACATTGTTTTTTCTCCTCTGCATTGTCAAAAGAATTACTCATTACTACTAATTTCTTGACAGATTTTTTATTTTACACAATTTATATTACTAGAAATATGTATGAATTATAAAAGTATAACTTCATATAGTTTACTCTTTTTGTTGACAAAAAATGCTATGAATTCACAAGAAGTTCATTTTTTAAAATGAAAAGCTAAGAAAAATTATGGAATACTTAATAATAAAGTATGACAATTTGGGGAATTAGTCATTTCTTTCTTTGGTGCACAGGCATTAAAACTGAGTGAACATTGGTGAAATTCATAAAAACAAACAAAGAAAATCAGTGCAAAAATATATATTGTAGAACATATATTCTACACCTACATGGAATGTTTTTCCCATGTCCTCATTATATATTATAATCTTATTTTGAGAAATTTGTTGACTTTAAGATAAATGGCCTTATGTTACTTAATAGTGAACAACAGAAATTATGTGTGTACTAATGTTCACCTTTTAATATTTTTGACTCTAGGTAAAATTATAATCCATGAGCTTTTCTAATTTTCTAATTTTCCTACAAGTGTAACCATGCAATTTTTTTCTTAAGGAAAATTAACCCTAACAATTGATAAAGTGCTCACAACTGAAATATACCTAATATATCCATAAACTGTTATGCTGTCATTTCTCTATGGCTATTTAGATTTGCATACACAAAATCAATGTTTTGGTAACAGCACCAAGTGTTTCATATGTAAGACATTATTCACAGTATGTTTCCTGTTATTTTGCATAGCATTATTCTTTGTGAAAATAATGTTTTGGCCTCAGGAGGAATATTGCAATTGAATGCACAGCAATATAATTTTGGTATGGAGCCATGGTACTATGGTTTAATTTTTTAAAAATTACCTTGGCAGTCAAGTCAACAGAGCTAAGGTACAAGAGAGAGAGTCATAGAGAGTGAGAAAGGGAAAGAGAAGAATAAATTATAGAGAACATAAACAATTTCATTTTATTCTTAAATCTGACAGTCAATTTGTTAATAGATTATAAGTTAGCTTTTTTTAAAAAGATTTTTTATTTATTTATTCGACAGAGATAGAGACAGCCAGGGAGAGAGGGAACACAAGCAGGGGGAGTGGGAGAGGAAGAAGCAGGCTCCCAGCAGAGGAGCCTGACATGGGGCTCGATCCCATAACACCGGGATCGCACCCCGAGCTGAAGGCAGACGCTTAACCGCTGTGCCACCCAGGCGCCCCTATAAGTTAGCTTTTTTAAAGAAAAGTATTACTTGACCTTCTAAGTGGCATGTGTCTTTTACATAAATTTACCTGTAGTTTATATATTGAAAGTGTAAACTATAAAATGGATGGTGAAAATAAAGTGATTGCTTCTTTGTGAGATAATTTCACCTTTCATGTATATTGTTGTGAGTTTAATGATAAAAACTGTAGAACTCCTATTAGTTCTTTCCAAATTTTAATTTTCCTTTAGAGAAATAAACCTGTCACTGTCAGTAAAGAAGTTATAAGCTACTGTGTTACTTTTCCCAATCCCAAACTTCTGTGTATTTTCACATAATTACATTAATGTGCACGTACATGTCTTAGTATGGCAGAACTCTTTTCTATTCATAACCACCTCTCTGTCCACTGTTTATGTGTTCCCTTAGTCTATGGTAAATTGCCTTGTGTTCAGTAATAATGAAATAATGGAATACATATTTGTTGAATAAACATGTCCCAGGCCAAAGAGTCAAAATCCTTTAAACAATTAAAGTGGCTTAAATGTCAAAATATTTTAAGCATGTCTGATTGTGCATATATACAGACATCTGGCAAAATTATTCTTTATAAAAATATTAGATGTTTCAAGATCTTGATGTGTTTCAACAAGTAAGCAATGAATGTGATTCTATTTTTGCTTTATATCAAAATGACACAGGTACATCGTCTTGTAAAGATAAATAGTGCCTGGGTGCATTTTTGTAAAATTTACTATAACAATTTCAACTTGTTTATGAAAGGATACATTTCCATAATGGACTCTCTATACATTTGCCAATATCCACTGACTATATGGTCAACCATCTCTCCCAACGTATTTGCCATATCTGCATTTTCTTTGGGCTCAGTTCTCAACCCAGTCCTGTTGCTTCCACATGAAATGTTTTCTTTGAAGTCGATGGAAACTCTGTATGTGGGAGAGATTCATGGTGTGTCGAGAGAGATGAGAATTGCAAATGTGATTCTGAAACATCATAAAAAATATACTTATTCAAAAATTCAAACAACTAAGCTTATAGTTGATATATAATGTCAATGCATTTATATTCTAAAACCTCCAACATGACTTGATTCTTTGTTTTGCTTGCAGTGATTATTTCTAATATCTTTGGAATATAAAAATGTGATGTCAGCCACAACCTCAGTGAGTTTCTGTCCTCCTTATTTATGAGACTGCACAAGCAGCAATATTTTAGCATCATACATACACCTCAAACCTATCATGCCTCCAAATATCTAAGCTTTTCTTCTTATACCCCTCAATTTTTCCTCTCTACTGTTGTATTGTTGTTGCTCCTTCCTGAATATTCCACTCTTGTCCATCTTAACAACTATCCCTCTATTTGTTTTCTTTTTACAGGTGACCTCCTTGAAGATACCAGTAGTCCTTACCTCTGAATCCTCTCCTCCTGTGTTCTTGAACCCATTTCAACCAGACAAGTAATCCCCATCAACCCACTTGTGTTTAACAAAGACTTCAGTGACCTCCACACTACTCAGTCCTCATTTAATTGACATTACTTGGTGAACCACTCTTTCTTGAACCACTCTCTTACTTGGCTTTTTGTTTAACATTTTTTTTCATCACTCTGGCCATTCTGGACACTCTTCCCATGTTGTTTCTTCCTTGCCTCTCCGTTCTCTGTGTGTAATGCCCTAGGGCTCAGTCCTTAGCTTTCTTCTTATTTTTTCTATCTACATTTATCCTCTGGTGGATCTCATATGGTCTTCTATTTTTATCTTGCTTGAGGCAGATTAGTCCCAAATTTTATTTCCAGCCCCAGTCTCTCCAGATTTGTATAGTTGACTGTAAATAGGCATTTCAACCTGAACAGCTCAAAAATGAACTCCTTGTCTTCTTCTTAACCACTCCTTAAAAACCTGCTTTTCTCTTGTTTTCCTTACTTCAAGTAGATAAACAACATCATCCTTTCAAATGTTCTAGCCCCAAATCTTAAGAGTCATCATGAACTCCTTTTTCCAGCTCCCCATTCTATCCGTGAACAACATCAGCCCTTTACCTTCATAATGAATTTATAACCTGACTACTTCAAACCTCCTCCATTGCTACCACTCTGTTCCAAACCAGTATTGTCTCCTTCTTGAATTTCTATCATTGCCTCCTTACGGTTCTCCTGATTCCATGACCACAACCCTTCAGCCTATTCTTCACACAAATGTCAAAACAATCTCATTAAAATTAAAAAAAAAAAGCTTATCATCCCTCTCATCAGAACTCCCCAATATTTAATGTACTCACAAGGGCCTACCAGGTTCCACATGTTCTGTCCATCCATCTTCCTCTGAGACCTGATATCCCACCACTCTTTGCTCACTCCCTCTGGTCAGTCTGGCCCCTGAGAGCTTGTTGAACGTGACTGCCAAGCATCAGCCTCAGGATTTTTAGACTATTTCCTCTGCCTGAAATAGTTTTCCCTAAGATTTGTATACAGGTCACTTCTTCACTTCTTTTAGTTATTCATTTATATATCTCCTTGGCAATGCCTTTCTCTACACCTTATTTAAATTTCATATCTTCTCCTTCTCCCAGCATAATACCTCAACATTGCCCTTTTCTGTTTTGTTTTTCCTTAACACGTAGAGTAGTCCCCTCTTACCCATAGGGTTCACATTCCAAGACCCCCAGTGGATGCCTGAAGCCATGGATCATACCAAACCCTATATAGACTATGTTTTTACCTATACATACATATACCTCTGATAAAGTTTAATTTATAAATGAAGTACAATAAGAGATCAACAAAATAACAATAAAATAGACCAATTATAAATATAATAAAATTTATGTGATTGTGGTCTTTCCCTTTCAAAATATAGTGTACTGTAGTCACACTTCTTGTGAGGATGTGAGATGGTAAAATGCCTATGTGATGAGATGAAGTGAGAGGAATGTTGTAGGCATCATGAGATAGTGTTAAGCTGCTACTGACCTTCTGACCATATGTTGGAGGGAGGATCATCTGCTTCTGGACAGCAGTTGACTGCAGGTAATTGAAGCCTCAGAAACTGAAACTGCACGGGGGCCTGCTCTACTTCTCACAACTTGCTATATATATATGTATACATATATATATATACACAACACACACACACATATATATATGAGATTTCACATATAATATATGATATAGTGTATGTATATATTATAACTGGTTTATCTTTCATATTCATAGTCTCTCCACATCGGGTCTAGGTTATATGGGAGCAGACAGATTTTCATCTTATTCCTAACTGTATTCATATCACTTAGAACAGTGTCTGATACATTGTTGTTGAATGAATGAAAAGACCTCCAATTATTTTGTATTGAAAGCTATGGAGAAATAAGTGCTTGTTTTTGAAAATTTTCTTTCACTAATCTATTATTTCAGCCATTTTACCCTTTTTTTGACAACATTCCTTTTTGTTGGTTTTTTTGAAACCCTTTTGTGTCTGAGAGTGATTTATAGAAATGGTAGTGTTCCCAGGTAGTGCTAGGAATGTGACCTATTATATTCTCCATAGTAGCTCTTTTCATATTCAAAATTCCGTATTATGACAGAGATTCTTATAAGATCTAACAATGTTTTTTGTTAGTTTAGACAAAGATACAAGTTTCTTTAGGTTCCTGAACAAATTTCCTTAAGCAAATATTAAAAGTTTAAAATTAATATAGTTATAAACATCACTATATGAAGGATTATTTTTTCCCAGAATATTATTTGAAATTAATGCATAACTTGTAATCAAACATGTTTTGGTTAAAACTCTCTGTTAGTCACTTAATAGCTGTGGAGTTTAGATATTTAAATTGTAGCAGTTTTATCTACTATGTGTATAATTCACACCTACAGGAAACTCCATATTTTCTAATTTACATTTCAAGATTTACTACATCACCATGATCCTAAAAGACCCCGTCTCTCCTAATATCTAGCTCCATTGATTCCCCAACTGTATCCAATATCCTGAAATCTTACATAGATTCTTATTGCCTGTATTGGAATTTTATAGAAATTGAATCATATGAAAAACTAGATTTTTTTAAAGATTTTATTTCTTTACTCAACAGAGATAGAGACAGCCAGCGAGGGAGGGAACACAAGCAGAGGGAGTGGGAGAGGAAGAAGCAGGCTCATAGTGGAGGAGTCTGGTGTGGGGCTCGATCCCATAATGCCGGGATCATGCCCTGAGCCGAAGGCAGATGCTTTAACCGCTATGCCACCCAGGCGCCCCAAAAAACTAGATTTTTTTTATTCTTTCACTCAGTATTATGTTTCTGAGATTTAAACATGTAGTAAAGTTGACTTGCAGTTTATTTACTTAATTGTTATATACAGTTTTTCACTGTATGACTAGGTCACAATTTATCTAATGACTTTATTGTTGGTGGGCATTTGGGTGTTTTCATTTTGGGCCAATTACAGCAATTGCTGTCAGAACATTTTTATAAATGACTCACAGTTCTGTACGTTTCTACTGACATATAACTAAGATTTTAAGTAGGTTTAGAATATGTGTGTGCGGAGCTAAATATGACAGTACAGGCTGTTCCACCTATTCTTCAACCTGTTTTCTTCAAACTTTTTAAAGTGCCACCATTTGACAATGCATTGACTAGTGTTGATTTGCATCTCCTTGATTGTTAATCAGCATATGTTTATGTTGTTGGTCTTTTGTGACATGCCTGTTCAGGTGGTTTGCCCATTTTTAATATTGAATTGCTGGTATTCATATTGATTTGTAGGAGTTATCAGTACACTTAGGATACCAATTGCTTGTTTGATAAATGTATTTGATATGTCTTCTTCACTCAGTGGCTTGCATTTTCATAATCTTAATGTTGCACTTGGATAAATAAAAATCCTAAATTTTAATATCTTACAATTCAAAATTATTTCTCCTTATGGTTAGTGCTGTGTATTCTGTTTATAAAATCTTGGTTAACTTTAAAGTTAGTAACAATACTGTGACTCACTCTGGAAGCTTCGATTTGGATTTTACTTATTTATTTTTATTTTTTACATTCAGATCCAAAATGCACCTGGAGTTATTCTCTTATCTATGATACGTTGCAAAGATCAAGTTTTTTTTCTCACATAGGTATTCAATGTGCTCAAAACAAATTATTGTGAAGATCTGAGCATTACCTTTTCCATAAATCAAATGTCTATCTATGTGTGAGTTTGTTTGCACAATCTTTTCTGCTCCACTGACGTCCTTCTATCTTATCACCAATGCCATGCTCTCTTAGTAGCTCTAACATTAAAATAAATAATTATATCAGGTACAATCTCTCCTCCTGTGTTCTTGAAGTCTTCAGGAGTGTCTTAACTATCCATAGCCATATTCATCTGCACATACATTTAAATACGTTTTTCTTTTAGTTTCAGATCCCGTATGACATCCATGTACCATGTTAAATAGGCAGTAGGATGATTGAGGCTATTATTGCTCTGAGTATAAACCTAGCCTTGTTTGCAGTAGGACACGTCAGCATATAGATAGCAGTTGAAACTAAAATTGAAGTATTTGGAGAAGGAAAAGAGGCAGGAGAGTGTAAGAACCTGTTGATGACTAACACTGAAGGGGCAGGAAAAAGTCCTCAATATCCATCTGGAGAGGTAGAAGAAAAAGCAGGAGTCAGAATTGTCACTGAAAATGAAGACAGAGAGCATTTTAAGAAGAGAATTGCCATAGTCTCAACTGATATATACCATGTTAGATAAATATTGCAAGTGTAATTGGTGTTCTTAGCAAAAGCAATGTACATAGCTGCTGGATTCCAATGGGTTTGGCCGTAAGTGGAAGAGAACGGCCCTGAATCAGTAAATGTGAACAAATGTAACCAAATATGGGGCAATTAGATCAATACTCAGTCCTGAATAAATAGTAGTATCTGCAATATATATGTTTGTAGGATGTGTGGAAGACCTGTTCTTTAAAACATTTTTCTTCATAGTTTGTTTTTTAAATCTTTTAAATTTTAGCAATTAACAGTATCATCCAAACAATTCTTGAAGTTCCCATAATAACTCTATTATCTGGTATTAGGGCAGTGGTTAGTCTGACCTAAAGAAAGGTCAATTGAAGCAGCAAAACATAAAAATGATACATACGTACATCGAACAGTTTCAATTTAAAACTATATGTATACATGTATTGATTTATCAATCTTTTGATATAAGGCCAATTTTCTTTTAGTCTAGTTCTGCTTATACATAGTTCTATGCTGTTACTCTTCCATAAACTACCAAAGATGCATTAACTATGAGCATTTTTATCAATTTCTTTGTTTTTTTATTTTTTATTTTTTGTTTCAAGTTTTTATTTAAATTCCAGTTAGTTAACATATAGAATAATATTTGTTTCAGGAGTAGAATTTAGTGTTTCATCACTTACATACAAAACCTAGTGTTCATCACAACAAGTGCCCTTTTTAATACCCATCACCCATTTAACCCATTTCCCCACCCACCTCCCCTCCAGCTACCCTCAGTTTATTCTCTATACTTAAGAGTCTGTTTTATGGTTCACACCCTCTTATTTTTCCCCCTATGTTCATCTGTTCATTTCTCAAATTCCACATATGAGTGAAATCATATGATATTTGTCTTTCTCTGACTTATTTCACTTAGCACTCTAGCTTCCATCCATGTTATTGCAAACGGCAAGAATTCATTATTTTTTATGGCCAAGTAATATTCCATTTTGTGTGTGTGTGTGTGTGTGTGTGTGTGTGTGTATAAGTATATATATGTGTGTGTGTTATAAGGTAATGTATATATATTACAATGTGTAAATATATATATATATTTGTAATATATATAATGTGTGTGTGTGTGTATATATATATATGTATATATATATGAACATTTCTTTATCCATTCATCAGTCGATGGACATTTGGGCTCTCTAAAGTGGAACAAGAATTTAGACACATATAAAGCAATTTTAGTCCTTTACAATATGCTAGTTTTTTATTATTTTTTTGTCCACATCTAATTTGACAGTAATAATTTTTGAGTTAATAACCTATATTGAATTATTTCAACCCATTCAACTTAAGTTTCAAACATCCCACTCTAATTTCATATTTATGTAACATTAGTCTGTTTGACATTCAAATTAAATTATGTTATAGATAACTATTAAAATTGTCATAAGAAATATTAAAAAAATGTATAACCAATTTTTGGTAAGCATTCAGTTTCATTTGCCCAGGCAAACAAGAAAGTAGCCAACATGTTGCAAACATAATACACTCCTAGACCATGAGTCGATATGCACAAAGAGGGAGCAGAGAATGTTTGGTGATCTAGTCAGTCTTTGGAATTCAAACCCATTGGAATTCAAAGGGAGTTCAGTTGAAAGACCATTTACTTAAAGTAATTAACATGTACATCTTTATTATTTGACAGTTTATTTCTTTTTATTCTATTTATTAGAAAAAAAGAGAAGTTCTTTGTGGTAGACCATAAGATAGATGTGTTTAAAGCAACAGGGAATAGGAAAACAACATATCAGGGTTATGGGTTCTCTGCACAAAGTTTATAACTGAGTGGTAAATTCAACCCAGAAACAGAGTCAAAAATAATCATTTGATATGCCAATGACATCCAAGTCTTTATCTCTTAGTCCTAACCTATCTCCAGAACACCTGATCCATATATTTGATTATGTTTTTTGACATTCTTTCTGCACAATCTCAAACAGGTATATAAAAACCAATGAGATCAAAAGAGAACTTCTGATTTTTCTTCTGTCCCAAACCTACTGTCTCAGAATGTCCTGTTGATTTAGTTTTTCCACGTTTTTCCTATATCCACTCATCCACAAACCTCAATAACACTATCTTCAAAATAGAGCCTACTTACTTCTTATTTTCATTACTACCACACTAGTTTAAGCCACCATCCTTTATAGCCTAATTTATGAGATGTATTATTTCCCTAAGTCTTCTAATGGATTCCTTTCACAATAAAACCAACTCCTTACTAGCCATAAAAAGCCTGCAGGATCTGGCTCTTCACTCTCAAATTCCCTCCCTTTCCTCCCTAACTGGCCATTATGCTTCAGCCACTTTAGCCTTATTTTATGCAGATATTTTGTTTATTGTATAAACAAGGTATTCATTTTCTACTAGTTAACTAACAAACCAAGTCACTTTCTAAAGTCAATCACCAAATTCCTATTTATTATATAATAGAAACTGAAACTGAATGGGCAAGATAATAGCATTATCACTAAGTCCAAATTGTTCTCTTAGTCTTGATTTCAAAGGGAGTATAACTCTATAAAGGTCTATATTTCATGAGCCATGAAAATAAAATCAGTTCTTCTGCATAGGGGCCAACTGCCAGATACACAATGAGAATCTACTGGGAGATATAAAACACGAGGTGGATTCAAAGTTGTACATAGGTAGAGAAACCATGTAATTGATCATCCTAAAAAGGACACTTGAGATTGAAAGGAAGAACCATTAATAATCACACTGGTATAAACTAGAACTGTTTCAGGCCAACTTGTCCTAGATTGTAACCTATGAGAAAGATTTGTATTCTACCATTGTTTGCATCAGCAATAATGCAAATTGTACTCTGGGTTATTTGTGCTATTTATTTGCTTTATGTTTCACCTTTTACAAATTCTGTGCTTAACCAGCTCCTTGGAAGAAGCCGCTGAGAATCCATGGGGTTTCATCTCTGGTGATCACAATAGACCAAGCCAGAAAATCCCAAGGGGAAGATGAATTTCCAAGGGAAAACAAAAGCTGACAGGGAAATTGACCTTTATCCTGTATGGACAATGTATTTCCAATGTTAAATATTTGAAAGTGTGTTTATTTTTACAAATAAGAGTGATAATTCCTTCACAGCTCAGTTGGGAACCATTGATAAGAATAAATCCACTAACAAAACTTAAATATCTGGAAATTAAACACCAAGTCTTAAGTTTTCATGCAATTTCCATAACACCAGACTGCATCTATTAAAAAAAAAAAAGAGTCACTGTACAATTAGAAGGAATGTGTTATTTCTATACCAATATAAAAATTGATGTATTTGTAAATATTCTCTGTATCATCTACATGAGTAGAACAAAATTTATGTATTGGCTTACCTTTTGAGGCCATTGTCTTAAGATTCAATGGTACTACCAATGCTGGATGTACACAAGAAGAAAAGCTAAGAAAAGAGGAAACATTTGGGAACCCGGTATAAAGAATACTATCTGTATGAAAATATAAGCTTGACAATACATCCTTCTATCTATTTCAGTGTTTGTCTAAGTGTCGTTCAAGTGACATCCATTGTAATCACATATGTACTTTTTAAAAATACAGATCTCATTCACCGCTATCGAATCAGTCTTCAGGGAGTAGATCTAAATTTTGCATTTTTAAAGAAGCTAACCATATTATTTTTACGCAAATCAAGTTTCAAAATTTTAATCCAGTCAGCCAGGACCAAGGACTCAACATACTCTTATAACACAGAAGACACTTGGGGAAAATAAAAACTAGAAAGAGGTGGTTTACTCTATCAATGCAACTTAGAATGAAGCCTATTTCTGCCAATATTGTGACTCTCTTTTCATTATGTGAAAAGCTAGAAAAACTCTTCATCCTTTATGAAAGAGAAGGGACATAACAGAGGCTTGTAGGGGAGGATGGCGAGGGAAAAGTAACCAGCTGAAAAGAATGTAAGCATTTTTAAAAAGTGAAATTTGATGGAATGGAAAGATTTCAATTACATATGCTAATGTATAAATAAATGAGGCAATTTTAATGAATGAAACAATAGAGATATGCTTTTAACTGTACAGCTATAGAAAACATAAGAAAAATAGAAAAGTAAGAAAAAATAAATATTAGCACATCAACATTTTTTATTTACATGTTAGTATTTGGCTTATATATTTTTTCTAACATGTATTGGAGGGGAAACAACTATGTAAATTACAAAGTGAAAAAATAAAGACAAAATTGTCATGAAAAGGGGAGAGAAGATGGATAGTAGGCTGTAGGGATTCTCGGAGAAAAGATTTCAAAGTTATGGGAATGCACTAAAAATAGTCAAGGAAAAGAATGTATCAACTAAACTGTGGGAGTTAATTTATATACACACGAGACTTTATATGAAAAGAAAAGAATAGTAAAAAGACATACATTCATGAAAAAAAGTGGAGAAATTTTATACTTTGCATCGTTTAGTTTCTAACTATGCCATTCAGTATTAAGTTCCTAAATTATTGCCTTGAACTCTTCTAATACTGAAGAATAAAAACATACATTAGAGATTTTTACATCTCCATATCAAACTCCCAAAGTATTTGTTCAAGATTTTTTAAAAGCATCCAAGTGATGAAAATGAATTCCATATGGTATGCTTACATATGCTAAAAGCAAACTTTATTTTTCTAATCTAAGGGAACATCTGTACTTTATAACACATTTTTGGTTGTGTGTGATAGTCTGTTTTTCGTACAAAATGGTTAGGCCACCATTATGCTCTTTTTTCTTCAATAGCAGGAGTGCATTTTCAACTAATTTGTTTTAATTAGCCTAAAATGGATAGCTTTGTTTTTTGTTCTTTTCATGCTTATGCCTAATTTTTTTCCAATAATACTTGAAGATCAGCATGCATCAATAGCTGCAGGGCAAAAGAAGACTAGAGGAAATTAGCTGTCATCCACAGCCCGGATTCAATGTTCCTTATAAGCCAAAAGAGCTAAGTGTTCTTTTATGTTGATCATGCATGCAGATCATGCCATTTCTATTAAAAATTAGACATCTTACATATATTACATTTTTCCATATTGATAAAGAAATCCAAATTAACATGCTTTTTAACATTATACAAAACTTACATTTTATGGTAGTTAAATGAGAGAATCATGATGAAATGTGAAGAAATCAAGCACTGTCTTAATTAATTAAACATTTTTTCCTTAATTTTATTTGAGACAATTAATCTTCCATTTTGGTAAATCTTTTCTAATTAGAAATATTATGCATTTTGTTGTGCTAACGAAAAGATATTTGTTTCAAAGTACATTTTCATTAATTGCTGTTGTTCTTGGTATTGATGTAATGGTTTTTAGAGGGAAATTATAAAACTGTTACTGAGAAAATATCTACATTTGTTTTTTTTTTTATTTTAATTTTAAGAATGTCCTTAAAATTCAGAGAGTACAGTGAGGCTCACAGATTTGAGTCTAGTGTGTTGCAAAAATATGGTCTGCGCTTCACCAAACGAAACAGAATTGATGGATACAAGATGACTTCAAGCTTACTCTGTCTTTTGTTGATGTGGTTGCTCAGCTTTTGGTCTTGAAATAGAGTTGTCTCTGGAAGGCAATTGATTACATTGTCAGTAGTTGGCACTTAAAAAAATAGTGTTCAAATTTTAATTTGGTTTTGTATGTGTCTGTTTCAAAAAAATTGTGTTTCTAGGCATTAAAACTTTCATCCATTGATCCAAAAATTGTAAAGAGCAAGAACAAAAACAAAGTATGGGAATTGTGTGTGTGTGTGCGCATGTGAATGTGTGATAGAAAGTTCATTGCTATCGATGTCTGTCTGTTTGTCTCTTTCTCTGACTTCTGTCTTTCTCTCTCTCTCACACACAAACACACACTTAAACGTTACAGATTATGCTAGGGAATGAGAGCCAATACGGCCAGGTATCATAAGTGATTAAGTCTTTCCACTTTATGTAACAAACTTCAATCACATTATTACATTTTACCTTGAGGTTGAGGCACTCACTTTAGGTGTGATGAAAATAAGCATTTACATTTAGCTAATTTTTGCAAGCGGAGAAGAAGGCAACATTTTACATTAAAAAAAAAAAGCTATTTCCATGATACATCCATTCCTAAGCTATGAGTCATGGCACTGCATTTAATTGTTTTATTGACTTTGACGATGGAATACGGTAACATTTTCTTTTCCTGCTTATCACTTTAGCAGATTGCTAGATTACTTTCCACTGATTAAAAATGGCTATTTCTTACGCAACTTGCTTCTTATAGTGTCAGTCGATATTTTAAAGCAATGGGTAATCCATCTCCCTTTTATAGTTTACGCATAATGTTTGAAAATGTTGCATTTTTTTTTCTAGGCAAATTGTTCTTTCTTCACCATAACTTCTTGTTTCCAGTCTTTAGGATAGCACTCATCAGCTTTGAGAGAATAATGTGAAGTGTGCAGGAGCACTTCCTTTACTAGTCCACCAAAGAAACTACTGCTTCGGACCTACTCTGTTCTCTTTACTTTAGTTTTTCTTATGTTTTAAGGTGGCTTAATCATACTCATGGCCATCGGTAAGAAAAAGCAATTATATTACCCAGGACTAATGGTCTGGCCAAATTTAGAATTAAATACATCAACTCAGAATTCCTTATATCTGTGATTAAAAAAAAATATATATATATATGACAGCTAATATATAATATATATATTTAGCATCAAGGATTTCACTAAATTCTTGTTGCTAAAGTTACAGTTGATTTATAAAATGTTTTATGAGTAATTATAATTTTCATAGCATGTGCATGACAAAATAATGAAAACTGCAAACTCATATTTTCTGGAAAAAATGTGCACTTTTAAGCACTTTACTCCAAGAGGGATAGATTTCAAATAAAAATTAAATATCGTGGTTACCTTTCATTTTTTTTTAAGATTTTATTTACTTGAGAGAGAGAGCACACATGATGAACAGAAGGGAGGGGCAAAAGGAGAAGGAGAAGCAGACTCCCTGCTGAGTGGGGAGCCCAAGGTGGGGGATCCCAGGACCCTCAGATCATAACCTGATCTGAAGGCAAACACTTAACCAACTGAGCCACTAGGTGCCCCTCACCTTTCATATAAAGACACATTTTGAGCATTTTGATGACAATAGTTACATATATATTCATGCAGTTAACACCTAGACACAAGCAACAAACTCAAGGCTCCAAGGCGCCGCAGGTCCAGAGAGTAACCTTTTTAAATAAAAAAATTAAAAAAGTATTATTTTAAGTGCCTTAAGTTGTAATTCTTTATAAAACCACTACAGTGAAAATTAATATGCTTGAGAAGATATTGGAGTGAAGAAACATCTGAAACCACACACCCACTATGTGTATTTATGTGCGAATGCAGCATGATGAATGGAAAAATAAAAACCTGCAAATAAGAATAAATAATATGATATTTAGCATCTGATAATAAGAGAGTATATAATACCTTTACAAATTTATGAAAAATAACCCAAATACTCCAGAGGAAATCTGAAGAGCAAGATAAAAAGCTACTGACTTAGAACATACATGATTAAGAAAAATCCTAGGAATTAAAAAAAAAACACAGTCAAGAATATACCAAAACCGATTTAGACTTTTGCCACACTGACCTGTTAATTTAGGAGTCTTTGCAGATGGGATAGATAAGTTCCCATTGGGTTGTGGAGGGAAGTACCAAGAATGAACTACCTAAGGGGTCATTTACGTGATCTTTAAGGATGAAATATCAATAGAGATGAACAATTGACAAATCTAGATAAAAGCATTACAGAAGGGTCCTCTTGAGCAAACTAAGTGGTTCAGGGAAAGCTGGGTGATCCAAGAGAATTTCCTTGGACCGGAGAAATATCTACAACCACTGACATTTTATAGGATGGCTTGCTTTTGATGAAAGCACTGATTTTCTTGATGTATATAAGGGAATCGTATTAAAATGAAATGATTACTGTTATCATTATTGCTATTTTTACATATTGCTGTGTGCATTGCTATGACTATATAGTATATGCTAAATGCCCATACTTATTATTTTAATTAATCTCACAATAACTCTACCATTAATTGGAGTAATGAATTAATGTTGATAATAAAGATGAGAAGAGGCCCAGTGAGGCATTGTGAACAGAGAAAAAAAAGTGTGCTAAGACAGAGAGTAAGTAACAACAACATAGTATATTCAGAAAATTCGGAGAAATTCAGAATAGCTGGATCATAAAATAACAGAAGAGCATGTGGAAGAGAGGGTGACAGAGGCAAAGGGCAAAGTTTTCGTGCAAGGGTTAAATCAGGAAGAACACTGTAGCCATGCCACAGAAGTTAACTATCCCATACTTAACATGTCTACTGAATAATAGTGAGTAGAGCGGAAGCATGATCATATATATCTTCATAACGTTAACTCTAGTAGTTTGTGTGGAGAATGGAATGGTAGGAATGGAAGTAGACAGAACAATTAAAATAGTATTAAGTAGTCAAGCTGACGAAATCCTGAATTACGTTATTACTGATGGAGACAGAAGCAGAAAAAGAAAGCACATATTTAAGAAATGGAATCTACAGATTTGACCCGTGATTAAAGGTGACTACACAGGGAAAGGATGTGGTCTAGGATGGCTTCTAGATGAGAAGTCATTTGTGTAAACCCAAACCTGGTAAATGTTATTTGAGCTAAATCTGAAATTTTTAGAGAGACTTCTCAGTTTTATGTAATATACCTTCCTATAGTAAAAAAAGAAAGAGAGAGAGAGAGAAAGGGAGGGAGGGAGGGAGGAAGGAAGGAAGGAAGGAAGGAAGGAAGGAAGGAAGGAAGGAAGAAAAAAGCTTTTTTTTTCAATTTGATGTACAGCAGATGTAGGTAAAATGTTGGAGAATCCTGAAACTCAAGGGTTTTTATCAAGATCAGAGGCTATTTACTTCTATCCTGTCTCCCCTGTTCCTACACTGGCAAAAGAATTAGCTCTCAACATTAATCGTCTACGGCATACCATTTGCAAATGATGCTAGTTCAGAAGTATTGAAAACGGTTATACCTTAGAAGATAGGGAGAATGGAGAGTTGGAAAGATTCTCACGTTGGACTACAAATCTACTTTTGTAATACTGGACACAGAAGCAGCAAGAATTATAGAATTGAACCACTGTCGGAGCTAGCATCTCCCAAGAACCCTTGTCTCTTCCAAGGAGAATGGAGCTAACAGAGCACTCCAGTGCAGAAGGCCCCCTTGCATGTTAGATGGGACCTTCCTCGTGGTTGACCACAGGAGATGTGTGTATGTTTACTAATGACCAAAATTGAGTGTGTGTGTGTGTGTATATATGTTTGGTTGTGTTTTGTGCATGGGGCAAATAGGATGATTGCTGGAATTAACATTATAACACCTTGCATCAGATTGGAAGCATACTACTATCCATAGTCTCTTAAAGGTTATTCCTACTCTAGAGGGTCAACTTTTCAGTTTAACAATAAGCAATGTTGTACGATATTTAAATTATGACATATTAATTAGAATGCAATCAGATTTTGTTTTGAAAACTATTGGTGTTTTCTCTTGAAAACAGATTGTAAAAACCAGTACCATCCTAAGATTAAAGTGCATACCTTTGGAAAAATATTCCAAATCAATAGGTTATTTTGGCTTGGGTTAAAAATAATCAGCTGGTATATAGATAAGAATACAAATAAGTTAATAAAATTGAAATAAGTCTGATGTTAAAAGACTTGAATTATACATACTACCCTTAAATGTGTATGCATTTAGAAATGTTTTGCTCAAACATAGGTCTGAATTGAATTAAAATTCAACTATAGCTTTTGGAATATGAGTATTATTGATAGTAACTATGTTTCAGTGAGAGGTTGGAAGGATTCAACAAATCTGGAAATGATTAGGCTTCCTTCAGGAGCTCACATTTCAAATTTTTGTGGACTGAGAGAAAACAAGCCTTTTAAGGGCAGGAACTGTGTCTCACTCATACTTAAATCTTCAGATCTGAACCCAGAGTCTAGCAGAATCAAACGAAAAACAAAACAAAACAGATGACTCAATGACTTAAGTTAGGAGTAAATGTGTATATATATATCTACATATACATATACATACACACACATATATACACATATATGTATATACTCTTAATTTAATCATATATATATATATACACACACATATATATTAGCTTGTGGAAGAATACACATTTATTGAGCTTCTATTGTGTTCCACACATTATGTTAGATATTTTTACACAATAATTATCACATATTATGCATAGAATGTGTCCATCACTGTGTTCAGTACTACAGAAGATACAGGTATATTTACAAGAGAAAACAAACATGTTTTTTTTTAAAGATTTTATTTATTTATTTGACAGAGACAGAGACAGCCAGCGAGAGAAGGAACACAAGCAGGGGGAGTGGGAGAGGAAGAAGCAGGCTCGTAGCAGAAGAGCCTGATGTGGGGCTCGATCCCATAACGCCGGGATCACGCCCTGAGCCGAAGGCAGACGCTTAACCACTGTGCCACCCAGGCACCCCCAAACATGATTTTTCACATTGTATAGCTTACAAATATGTTGAGCACATGAAATGTACAATGATGGAAAAGCTAGGGGACAAAAGAGTTTGTTGGAAAGCATTGACAGAAGAGAAGTAAATTATATGTGGCAGAGATAGCTGTCCACCACAATTAATATTTCCCTTTCCATTGAACAGAGCTGTCATTCATCAGCAGCTACACAGACAAAGAACTATATTTAATAGCAACTAAATCTTTTAATCCAATATGAACAGAAGTGAATGTGCATCCATTCTGGGACAAGAAGCTAAAATGTGAAAATGTCTTATTGATGATCTTTTCCCCATCTGGCTGGTTGTTATGCAGAAGATGACCGGAAATACATTTTAAGTCCTTTAGATGAAAATGTTATATCTTCTATCAGCATGGATCCTTGATTGTTTCTGTGGATAAAGACTGACTTGCAAACATGGACCTTTATTCAGTGTAGGTACATGACCAAGATATAAACTTATATTGAGTTTAATCCAGTATACCATGCTGGGGCTATTTGTTAGAGCAGTTAGCCTGCACTAACATTTGGCATTTGTGTAATAAGTAGAGGTGGTGATAGTTGAAAGAAAGGTGGAAAACTCATAAAGAAAGCCTTATGAGATGAAGCGATGTTAGACATTAAAGGGCATATTCCATTAAAGAAAAAGAGACAGTATTGTAGTGACATGGAAATAAGATTAGAGGGGTGTGTATGTGTATGCGTTGGTTGAGAAAGGAGTTGAGCAGTTTCTTCCCATTGTCATTCACTGGGAAAGGATTATGGAAGAACATGAACATCATTCTGGACACTATGTATGCTATAAAATAGGAAGCTGTCATAAGCACTTGAGCAAAGAATTATATGAAGAAAACAATATTTGAGGAGGGTGAATTTATCAATGGTGTGAAAGAAGACTTAAAACAGGGGGCACCTGGGTGGCTCAGTCAGTTGGGCAACCAACTCTTGATTTTGGCTCAGGTCATCTCAGGGTCCTAGAATCGAGGCCCGCCATGGGCTCCCTGTTTGGGGGGGGGTCCTCTTGAAATCTTGAAAAAGAAAAGAAGACTTAAAAAGGGACAAAAAGGGGCACCTGGGTGGCTCAGTCATTAAGCGTCTGCCTTCTGCCCAGGGCCTGATCCCAGGGTCCTGGGATCGGGCCCCACATCAGGCTCCTCCACTGGGAGTCTGCTTCTTCCTCTCCCACTCCCTCTGCTTGTGTTCCTCCCTCACTGGCTGTCTCTCTATGTCAAATAAATAAATAAAATCTTAAAAAAAATTAAAAAATTTAAAGGGGCAAAGATAACTAAACAAAGAGAATAAATGTCAACCATAAAGTAGGCACTGATAGAAAGACCTTTACATCCAAAGGTGGCTGTGGCAAATCCTTTAGTGCCCAGGCAAGTAATGTAATTGTATGGAATGAAATGATAGACACTGAATAAGAAACAGAAGGAATTATCTTCAACTGGGAGAGTACTTGTCCTACCTAAAGAGGGTCTAATAAAATTAAGGAAAATCTACCTGCAGGGCCAATGATCCATCAGTTTTGCCACCTGCTTTAATAAATATAATTATATTCATGCATTTTTATGAATCAGAAAGAGAGGAGAATGTGTTTCAAGGCGTATAAAGTGTGAAAAGTATGAATGGGGTTATATATGTATGACATAATGATATATATAAATGTATGTGAGATATATATATATGTGTGTGTGTGTGTATATATATATATATACACATATGTATATTATCTATTTTGAACTCTTACTTTCCATGACAAAACTGAAGATCTGAAAGGTGAAAAGGCTTTAAGTTCACCACACCTTTACATGATATGATAATGTTGTGACTCATGCCACACACATGTCATTGGCCATAGTGAAGTATGTGACTGAACATCAACAGATAAGAAACTAGACTACACTCATGACAATTCCTTTGTAAAGGTGTGGATTCAGGGAGAGATGAAGTATTGAGGCCAACTATACAACCTATCACTCATTTATTCAAAATTACCATTTAGAATGTCAGTGATATTTTATGTGAAATAACTCAGAGAAAATGGATAGGAAAATTAATTTGTTTCTTGTAGGTTTAGTCATAAAATACACATATTTAAATATTTAAGGATAAATTCTTTGATATTTTAATTCATGAAAATTCTGTTATGTCAAATAGAACATTTTCTCAGTCTTCTCCATTATCCTTCTTTTATCTCTTTTCTTCTTTCCTCTTCATTTGCCTTTCCCTCTTTCTTTTCCCAGAAAACATTTAAGCATTTAGTCCATGGTTAGTGGTTAAGAGTGAAAGCTATGGGGTCAGATTACCAAGGTAAAATTGTTACAGATTACAAGTAAAAATTTTACCAGGTAAAAATTAGTTGGGGGCCTATCATTTATTATGAAGCCATATTTCACTTGGGGAAATAGGGGTAAAAGCCACCTCACAAATCCGTTGCAAGGAACAAATGAGGTAAAGCAGGTAAATCATTTAGTAAAGGACCTGGCCCATCAGAAGTGCTCAATAACTGTTAATGATTACTGATTGTAGAAAGAAGAATTTTCAAAATCCTCAAAAATAAATATAGGGAATGTAGGCATAGTTTACTTCACAGAAACAATTTTTCCTGTAGTAAAAAAAATCAAGTAATTTTCTGTTTCTTAAAAGGACTGTTGCCCAGTCCTAAATAAGTGAATATGACTTTCTCCTCTTGAGATGTGAACTTATATTTAGGTCAAAAATGTGTCAGTTTTTTTCTACATAGCCAGCTAAAATTATTTCATATTTGTCATGAAAACAAATGCTGTGGCAATGATTACACAGGATTACAATCCATAATACTCTTCTCCATTCAAAGATCCATTTTGTTATCATTTGAAATGATCCTCAATTTAAACAAGGTTGAGTATGACGTACATAGTGCTTTAAACACTCTAATTTGAGTATTTAGGATACATTTGTACATATTTGTGGTTAAAATATAACAGTGCTTTTTAATCAAATCAAAATATCTCAAAGATTGTGTTCTATCTTCAGTTGGTTAAAGCCTAAGCAAAGTCACAAAGATTCCATCGTCTATGTACATTACACAAAGTGATGGGCTAAAATCATGAGAAATATTGGCTGGAAAGCTAAGTTCACAAAAGTTCTACTTTTTGTTAGAAACATCTCTCTATATATAACCAACTCTATTTTTCAGGTTCTTACTTAAAAAAGAAATAAAACCCCAGCACATTCGCAAGTTATTGCAAAGACAATATCTGATAATATCATAAGATGATAATCCACAGGGAAAATAGGAGGACCTATTGTATTGATGCATTTCACAATTTCCTCTAATATTCAATAGAGTACCAAAAAGATGTGAAAAATATTGAATTGGAGGAGTATGATATATACAGAACTAATACATTTCAATCAATTAAATCACATATTTTAAAGGGAAAATAGCATTTTCCAAAGTTAAATGAAAATGGCTACTTTGTAATAAGGAGCTACAGGAAGGATAAAATCCTTCACAGAAAAAAAAATCACATTTTACTCAGTGACTACTTTTTTAAAGATATATTTATTTATTTTGAGAGAGAGAGAGTGGTGGGAAGGGGCAGAGGGAAAGAATCTCAAACAGACTCTCTCCCCTCTTTGCATACAACCCAACTAGAGGCTCCATCTCACAACCCTGAGATCACAACCTGAGCTGAAATTGAGTCGGCTGCTTAACCGACTGAGCCACCAGGTGCCCCTAAGCAGTAGTGAATATTAAACTCAGAGAATTTTTATTCTCTCAAAAGGCAGAACAGAGAATTAAAGACTAAATTGGTTGTATTAAAAAGTTTATACAAATGTGTATTCAACAAGACTTTCTAGGGTGCCTTTCACAGAATCTTCTCAAAATATATGTATCACAGAGACACTGACAGTGGCCAATCAGTATTTGGTNTTCCTCTCCCACTCCCCCTGCTTGTGTTCCCTCTCTCGCTGGCTGTCTCTATCTCTGTCGAATAAATAATAAAATCTTTAAAAAAAAAATAAAAAAAAATAAAAAGTTTATACAGATGTGTATTCAACAAGACTTTCTAGGGTGCCTTTCACATAATCTTCTCAAAATATATGTATCACAGAGACACTGACAGTGGCCAATCAGTATTTGGTTCCCAAACAAAATTAAATGAGCAAGCCGAGTTGTTACATACTTGGAAAGGCCTAACGCTGCTCACCACCACCCTTCCCAATCTCTCCCTGGCCCCAGAATCTCTGCTTCGTGTCCTCCTGACCCTCCTTTTCTTTCTGTTTCTCCTTCTTTTCATAGCTAGAATATACAGTCAAGGACCCACAAGTGGAGAAAGAGAAATTACTCAGCTGTTATCAAGATCTTACTCTCTTGAGGACTGCTAAATGATACCAGTTCAGAGACAACCAAAATTCAGTGTTCAATCTGTGCAATAGAGACACTTTCAAGACAAAGAGATAAACATCAAATCAAAGATGGGAAGAATTATTTTGGGGATCAGGAAGGAAACACAGGAGATGTGGCACGTTATTTGGCCTTTGAAGAATGAGTACGTGCTTACCAAGTAGAGAAAATGTCCGAAGGGCATCCCAGGAAGGAAGAACTTTGTATGTAAATGCTTGTTTTGAAAGCATGAAATGCCTACAGTGTATAACTCTCAAGCCAGTGAGTAGAAGAAAGCATACTGCCCAGAAACCTCTTGGATCAATCT
This sequence comes from Ailuropoda melanoleuca, assembly GCF_002007445.2. Taxonomy (NCBI): domain Eukaryota; kingdom Metazoa; phylum Chordata; class Mammalia; order Carnivora; family Ursidae; genus Ailuropoda; species Ailuropoda melanoleuca. The sequence continues at coordinate 49,295,979 of NC_048226.1, forward strand.
TACCTTCAGATTTGCCCAGTATTGAGGGTCATTAGATTTTATTTTATTTTATTTTTAAAGTGTTGTTTATTTATTTGACACAGAGAGAGGGATAGAGAGAATGATGGAGGGGCAGAGGAAGAGAGAGAGAGAGAGGAGAGAATCTCAAGCAGACTCCCTGATGAGCAGGGGCCCCAACATGGGGCTGGATCTCACAACCCTGAGATCAGGACCTGAGCTCAAACTCAGAGTCTGATGTTTGACTAACTGAGCCACCCAGGAGCTCCAGAGGTCACTAGACTTTAAATAGGTACAAGTTTTGTTATAATGATGCCTTATTCTGTTTCCTTTAACAATTTGCTGTTGAAGTCCCTCAGAATTTGAGACACACTTGATCTTGAGGCAAATGATTCTGCTGAAAATCCTTGCCCTGACTCCAGCACGACAGGCCATAGTGTTAGTATATGTACTGCATATATAAATAGGTACACTTAGTACACAGGAAGGTAATTTGTCTGAAGTAAGTGGCTCTGCCATGTGTATGTTGAGATTAAGGCAACATAAAAAGGCAAATATTTGCCAAATTAGTCCAAGTTGAAGAAAAAAGGGCAGGGGTTTCTGAAAGCCAAGAAAGTAAAGCTATAATATCTTTACTAAATATCTACATCACACAAGCAAAAAAAGAGGGGTAACACTTCTTTTTTAAAAGTTATTCTGATCCTATCATTTTGTCTTAATCTTTTTGCTTAGATCCATTTGTGTGAAATATACCCCAGCCATTGATCTCTCTTGACCCCATTCAGCCTATTGCCACCTTGATAAATATCAATAGCCTATAAAAGATTTAAAATAAATTGTTAATGGTTAGTAAATGGCTAGTAATGGTTAGTAAATCTCTGTTCTCACTTTTCTTGTTTTCTAAATTAATTTGACATTAATAGCTGGGGCAACAACTATCTTCATATCAAAAGAGAAGATAGAAAGGAAGAAGAAAAATGGCTTTCCAAAATTGTAGTCTCTATCTTTAGAACTTTTCATAAACCAAAGAAATAAAACTTGAAGGTGAAAACGAAATTTGTTGTGGCTGTTTATGGGACGCAGCATTCTCCTCAGCATTTCTGGGTTCTTCAGGTCGGCCACGTTTATGAATGCTTGGAGGAGCATTCCAGGAGATGGAACCCCTGAGGAGCAACCAGGGGAGGTTACCAGGGAAAGCATGAGGAGATTTGGGGAGTGAAGAAAATAGGGGTTTAGGTGGGGTAAGAGAGGGAATGACCACGCACAACTTTGGAAGACTATGTTTTTAACATGGAGCTTGAACAATGAGCACAATGTTGACAAGTGCAGAAGAAAGATGTCTTAAAGTCAAGAACAATGTGAGTAAAGAATCCAAGGCAGGGATGCACAGGTGTTGGGAGAGGACTAATTTCTGTTTGACCCTAACTTTTGCAGTTACGTGAATTAAAATACTGGCTTGAATTCTTATAAAATCTTCTCCCCAATTTTCCCACTCACAAGTCTTACCTCTACAACGATGACTATGGAACATGAGTGAGCTTTTATTTTTGTCTTGGTAGACTTAGCCTTGTAAAGAACATGGTCTCTACTAAGAACAGAAATAACTGGCACAGCTTTAATAGTGTCTGTTTGTCTCTTAGAAGCGCTATAACATTAAAAACCAATTTCCTTATTTTACTGAGTTGTAATAAATGATAATGATTTTGTCATTTTACCTATCAGCGTTCTTTTGGAACACAGCCACCTGCATATTGTAGGATAAGTTTCTTGAACTTTTTCCTGCTAGCCAATCAACTTTTTGACCAAGGGGCTAAATTTTAAAAACCTCACCATCTATAATTTTCAATACTTGATTCCCAAAGCAAATTTCCTAGAGCAAATTAATAGCATAAGCGAGGATGCAGGAAACAAGAACAAAAAGAAATAATCAGGGTAGAATTTCTCTTATAATCAAAAAAAAAAAAAAGGTGATAGCCCTTCATTCCAAAAATTGTTCCAAAATTGGGAGGGAGGTCTTCTAACATCATCGTTAGGATCATTTTAGCACAGTACTCTCTTCAGCTGCACTTAGTCTATGAATAATCCATTGGGTTTTTTTTTTTAAAGATTTTATTTATTTATTCGACNGGATCATTTTAGCACAGTACTCTCTTCAGCTGCACTTAGTCTATGAATAATCCATTGGGTTTTTTTTTTTTTTAAGATTTTATTTATTTATTCGACAGAGAGAGACAGCCCGCGAGAGAGGGAACACAAGCAGGGGGAGTGGGAGAGGAAGAAGCAGGCTCATAGCGGAGGAGCCTGATGTGGGACTCGATCCCATAACGCCGGGATCGCGCCCTGAGCCGAAGGCAGATGCTTAACCGCTGTGCCACCCAGGCTCCCCAGGAACTACTTATGAATAATCTATTGTATCCCAATTCACTGACTCTGTGGATACCTGAGCTTTCAGTACCTTTAACATTAAAAATGCCTGGAAATTAAATATTGAAATTGTATTTTAAAAACGGACTATATAAAAATCTTCGTGTCTCCGTGGCCGTTTCTGTCGGCCACATTATTCACTACTGAAGAGAGAAGGGTTTGTTATTGTAGTGCACTGGACTGCACAGCACAGGGTAGGTTTTATGTTCTATACATTCTTAGCTTTTGTGGAACTATACTTTCCAATTTTTAACAGGAAATCCAATTCTATAAAAATCTAATTATTTCATATGGTGGACTCAGCATGACTCTCCCCTCTACTCCTTCCCCCTTTATTTGGCTGGGTGATGAGTGTATTTCCTCTAGGGTTTATATTTTTCAACCCAGCTACATTTTGAGAACACACACACAAAAAGGGATTTGGCACACGTCTTTCCCCATCTCCTCTCAGTAATTATAGTTAATGAAATTACGTGTGTTTTTTCACTTGTGTGGTCTTCTGGAAAATAAGAGTTTATTTTATTCCAAAAAATGTCATTTCAGTATTTTGGTTGGTTCAGTATTATTATCTTTTTCAAGGGTAACAAGCAGATTCATTCCAAAAATATGTTAATAATTATGGTATTAACCAAGAAAGGAATTGCTGTACTTCAAAATTAAAATTCATCTTCTACGGCTCTGTTCTGTAATAACTAGGTCATCAGTTTGGGTGTGCCTGCTTAACATGCATTTACTATCCATATGTATTCCCTCACCTAGAGGCCTGATATTTTTAATGAGATTATATCAAAGGATGAGAAGGCTGGAGAGTAGTAACATCATTTTACTGCATAATTCCCAGAACTCTGATCCATTTCAGTGAAGCAATTAAGACTGCTAACTACAATAAATGATACTAAGAGATTGTAGAGGTTTTTCTGCATGAGTGCATAGTTTAAAAAATAATTTAGGTTTACTTAACATAAAAAACACTTCCAGAGGGGGAAAATAGTGGGGTTTTTTTCTTTTCATTTTTCAATTTAGCCTAATGCAAAGAAGCGATTTTCCCGGACTATGCCTGTGTGGCACTTACGCACATTCTATGATGAATGATTTCTTTGAGGTGTGCTGGTACAAGAAGTAAATTTTAATTGTACACTTTTCCTGCATGTCACTAGTACCTATAATGTTCATTAGCATTATAGCTCCTATGTTGTTTAGCTGGGGAAGACTAATAAGCCTAAATATCATTTTCATGAGGCTGTGTGCATTTCGCCTCTTTCTTCCCCTTCAGCTTGTGACTGCCATTGCCTCCAAAGACAATAGGCGTGTTCCTAAAAACAAACACGGGGAAATCAAAGTTTGTTGTCTTGAAGAGTTAATTCTGACAGAGAGGTGACCTTTATCCCTACATACTCACTCTTTTTTTTATTTTATTTTATTTTTTTATCAAGCCTCTCCAAAGGGACTCATCATATGCAGGGCTCTATGAAGAGAAAAAGAAGAGCGTTGTCCTTATCACCTCCTTCCAGAAAGTGGCAGAGTAATAGGACTTTGTAAGGCGAAATGAAGCCCAGTCTGATGGCTGCTGATTAAAAATTGACTCTGCCACATCAAAGAGGAGTTGAAGGTGAAAATGATGATCACTTCCCTCTCCCAGGGACCCTGCACCATTTCTTTTATTCAACCTTGAAAGGTTCTTTCTGAATAAGATAATATCCCTCGAGTCCATTCTGCCTTGGCAGCATGGAAAAATGTAGATCAGTATGCCTATTCTTTATGAAAAAAAAATGGGATTTTGTTAATGACATAGCACTTTAAAGTGATGGCTTGTATGTGGTAAATGTTGAGAAATTAATTATAAAATGCTCCTTAGATTGCAGATCAAATTAATTGCTGGTATGAGCTACTAAAAAGACCACTGTAAACCTGAACAGCTTTTACTGCTTTTTCCTGATTATTTTCACCCTTAGACTAAATAGGGTCACCTGTGCTCCTTTTTATTTCCACCACATTTTAGAAACACTGAATTCCCAGAAAGGTTGTCATCTGTGGTATAATATCCTTATGCATAAAAGGAAATGTATTGCTTTTCTTTTTTTTTTTTTGGTCAACATGCATTGTAGGTGTATATTTCCTGAATGTCTTATGCTACCCGTTTGGAGATACAGTCCCCAGAATATCTAAATACATAAATATACATGTACATATAACTATAGATCTATGTGTGTGTGTGTGTGTGTATATATATATATATACACACATATATAAGCGTAGATACCGTCTAACTAGACAAACACATGAATATAGATAGAGTTAAAATACCTGCTAAGGAAGATTTTAGAAAACATTTATGCACTTATAGACAAATACAGACTATGAATCGACACAAAAACATAAAACAGATGAAGAAAACATTTTAACCTACCTGGAAAAAAATGAAGCCTCGGATACAGAAGTCTTAAAAATTTGATTCTTGGAAAAGTTCTCATACATTCATTTTAGATTTTCCTATTAATTCTCACTTGTCATTAGAGCAGACAACATTTCCAAGCAGGCCATCCCTTATTTTTTTCAATTCTGTCTGTAATTGTATAATTAAGAAATTTCTCATGGATTATCACAGAACTCTAAAATACACTATAAAAATTGAAGAGTAATTGAAGTTCTTCATAATGACTCAAATTCTTATTTATATATTTATTTATTTGACAGAGATAGAGACAGCCAGTGAGAGAGGGAACACAAGCAGGGGGAGTGGGAGAGGAAGAAGCAGGCTCATAGCAGAAGAGCCTGATGTGGGGCTCGATCCCATAACGGCGGGATCACGCCCTGAGCCGAAGGCAGACGCTTAACCGCNCAGTTGAGAGAACCAAGAATGTCTCTGGACATTACCAAATATTGCCTAGAGAGCACAGGTCTCCCCAACCCCCGCATTTGCACATTGAGAAATACTGTTCTCACCCTACAGAGCCGGCGATTGACCTCGTGCTACTGTCGGTGAAGACCAAAAGTCAATTCTAAGATGATTTTTGTGGGTTTCTGGAGTCCTTAATTATGCTTTGCATATTACAGTCATGGGAAGTCTTGTGGGATACCCTATTCACATTTTTTATTGTTCTGCCTACTAATTTTCAGTAGCAGCTTCTAAGTTAGACATTACTGTTTTGTCACCTGTCTTGTCAACTAAACTGCAAATGTTATAACATGGTAGATAGTATCACTTTTCTTTACCACTTTACTCCAATTCCTGCTTTCAACTCTATTGGATTCCATTTTTCCTCTCGGTCTGGGTGTGGTTACAAAGTTTTCACAATCGGTAAATGACTAATACAGTCTCACTCCATTAATTGAAATTAATTCTAATTTGTTTTAAAGTTTCAGCATCAAATTCAATTCAAAATTGCCCTCTTTTGAACTATTATTGCTTGAATTAGGAGAGGAATGGTATGTTCTGGCTCCAAGACCGCTTCCCCTACCGCCTGCACTTTTTTTCCCAGCTGCATTCTCTTCAGGAGGTAGAGATAAGAAAAAAGAATAAAACAAGCTGGGTCTCCTCATCTGAATGTCCAGGTATCATCAGTAGGTTGGATTATTAACCTTGTTCTGATTCAGTCTATCTTTCTTTTCCTAAGGCTGTGGACCTCTGCTAATTTGGTGGTTCTAAGTAAATGATGTGTGTGTATGTGTGTGTGTTTGTGCATGCATGTATGTGTTTTGCTGGACTGTATTCAGCATTCTCTAGCCTGTACATAAGGAACCCTTCTAAGAGACATCGTCCCTTGCCTTGGTCTTTCCAGATGTTGATGACCTCAACACCTCAATACTCTAGGTATTCTGTATTTCTCACTTTTCTCAGCAGCCATTTGCAGAGTTCTGCTGATCCTGCCTCTTTTTTAACCTACACTTCCGTTCTTGTGGACTACTAGAACTAATGGGGTCCTCTTGCACTTTCTCATGGAGCTACAAAGTTGCAGACTGAAGCGAGAGTTACCTCTGTCCTGTTCTAGGTGTACTGCAACACATCCGCCAAGCCCTACTGGAATTGGCTACTCTGCAGATTCCTTATCTTCAGCTACCCAAACACCAGAGGCATATTTAGAACCAGTCTATTTAGGAATGTTCTCAGATCTTGGAGAGAAATGTTAAATGTACTTCTCTTCTTCTCCATCTATTCCTCTGGGATCCCATATTTGAGGAATGGGACAAAAAATGAATGCGTGTTAATGACGTAGGCTTCCAGAAAAATCTCTGTGTAACTCCCTTCTTATACATGCCGGGACTGGAGGGACAAGAAGGGGTTTGATAGTCACACAGCTCAGACATGAGGGGAGGGTCTCCTTCCCACGAACAGCATTAATTTTTAGGGCTAACTTTAGAAACTCTACTCACTTGGATTAAGGAAGAAAAAAATTATCACCTTGAATAAAATACTCTGTGATAGACTGCTCTTTCACTCATAGTTCCCTGCAAGTCATGTGGGGAAGTGATTTGCCCCATCCAATGACTGCCTTCTTTCATGGCTATTTTCCCCAGCTTAGGACCTTGACTACATTTTTAGGAAAAAGGGTAAGAATCCCACATGATATCTTGTTTTCTTTGCGTTATTATGAAGTGTTTCTTCTTCTTTAGGATTTACATTAAGGAGGAATGATTTGTTCCTTAATTTGATGGTGTCAAGGAAGAAAAATTTCACCTTGCATCTTAAATAATTGTGATGGTTTATTTCATGCATCAACTTGGAGGGTGTTTTTGAATGAGTTTAATATTTAAATCTGTGAACTTCAGGTAAAGCAGATTGCCCCCTGTAATAGAGTGGTCCTCATTCAATAGAACAAAATGTCCACTCACTCTGAGTAAGAGGAAATTCTCCAGAAGTCTGCCTTCAAACTTCATCTACACTATCAGAGTCTTCTGAGCCTCCATTAGTCAGCATTTAAACTAAAATGTACTATCAACTCTCTTGTGTCTCTACAGCAGAGACCCACCCTACTATCCCATTCTGCAGATTTTGGACTTTCCAGCCTCTGTAATCTATAATCATATCTATCTCTCTATCTATCTCTGTATGTAGCTATCTAGCTATCCAAATATGTAGGATATATAGATTTATAGATCTATATATAGAATATGAATATATATATATAT
>NC_048226.1:49304919-49420893 GCF_002007445.2 Ailuropoda melanoleuca
TCTTCTCCATCTATTCCTCTGGGATCCCATATTTGAGGAATGGGACAAAAAATGAATGCGTGTTAATGACGTAGGCTTCCAGAAAAATCTCTGTGTAACTCCCTTCTTATACATGCCGGGACTGGAGGGACAAGAAGGGGTTTGATAGTCACACAGCTCAGACATGAGGGGAGGGTCTCCTTCCCACGAACAGCATTAATTTTTAGGGCTAACTTTAGAAACTCTACTCACTTGGATTAAGGAAGAAAAAAATTATCACCTTGAATAAAATACTCTGTGATAGACTGCTCTTTCACTCATAGTTCCCTGCAAGTCATGTGGGGAAGTGATTTGCCCCATCCAATGACTGCCTTCTTTCATGGCTATTTTCCCCAGCTTAGGACCTTGACTACATTTTTAGGAAAAAGGGTAAGAATCCCACATGATATCTTGTTTTCTTTGCGTTATTATGAAGTGTTTCTTCTTCTTTAGGATTTACATTAAGGAGGAATGATTTGTTCCTTAATTTGATGGTGTCAAGGAAGAAAAATTTCACCTTGCATCTTAAATAATTGTGATGGTTTATTTCATGCATCAACTTGGAGGGTGTTTTTGAATGAGTTTAATATTTAAATCTGTGAACTTCAGGTAAAGCAGATTGCCCCCTGTAATAGAGTGGTCCTCATTCAATAGAACAAAATGTCCACTCACTCTGAGTAAGAGGAAATTCTCCAGAAGTCTGCCTTCAAACTTCATCTACACTATCAGAGTCTTCTGAGCCTCCATTAGTCAGCATTTAAACTAAAATGTACTATCAACTCTCTTGTGTCTCTANACTCTCTTGTGTCTCTAGAGTAGAGACCCATCCTACTATCCCATTCTGCAGATTTTGGACTTTCCAGCCTCTGTAATCTATAATCATATCTATCTCTCTATCTATCTCTGTATGTAGCTATCTAGCTATCCAAATATGTAGGATATATAGATTTATAGATCTATATATAGAATATGAATATATATATATATCCTATTGGTTCTGTTTCTCTGGAAAATCCTGGCTAATACAATAATTTAAAAAAAGGGGGTTCAACTATATTGCATCTTATAGTCATTAAAATATACAATGGGTCTAAATTAATTTTTTAGATTAAAATTACTTTCCATTTCCAAAGTATTCTATAATAGAGTGCTGAAATTCTAATTAGTGCTTCTCTTTAATTGGCAAGGGTGTCAGGGCATAAGTTCAATTTCTGTGTGTGCTTTTGACACATAGTAATCTTAGACACCTAGTCCTCCTTTTGAAATACACATATATATGTGTATATATACACACACATATATGTAAATACATATAAATACACTATATATGTATATGTGTGTGTGCATATCTATCTATCTATCATCTATCTATCTATCTATCTATCTATCTATCTATCTATATCTATCTTCATTCTAGTCTCAAATGGAACTCCATTCCAAGCAAAAACCCTTCATAAAGACTTGACTGCTTTTGGTTATGTGTTTAGAAAATTGTTTTCCTGTTGCAAGAATACATTTTTAAAACTGTTATCAGTGGTGAAAGTGTAATCTATGATTATGCCAAGAATGAAATGGAGAAATCTCATCATTATAAGAGCACTGTTAGTTGAGTTTTTCATCTGTGTATTTTTCAACATTCTTGTAGTTAGCAATATCATTTTTAAATTTTCTTTTCTTTCCAAATTGCTCCAGTAGACAGTGTGCACTTTTTTCTCTGAAACTGTTATATAATGCATTTAAATATGGTAATGGTCTAATTTAAGACTCCTACTCTGAGCTAAGAGGTGAATTAAAATTCTTAATAAAGTTTTAAGCATTTATGATTTGCTATAGTGCTTGATACCTCTCAAGAGATAGAATGTTTGAAAACAAATATGATAACAAGATAAAGTATTATATTCTGTGATTTTATGGTTGGTGTTAGAGCAAGAATGAAGGGCAATCCCACACTTTTTTATGGTGTCATATTCTAGGCAAATATTTACTACAGCATAAAAAATAAGGTAACTTTCTTTTAAAAAGACACACAGATGATTTATAATTGGAAAATGAATTATTTTTATGTGAATTCCTAGTACTATGTCCATAATCTCTGCCCTTGACTCATTCAAAATTTTCATGAGCAAGTTGAAACATGGTAGGTGAGTTAAAGTTATAGAAAGCATAAGCTGGATATATAGTGATTAATTTAGTTGACCAACTGGGCTGGTAGGCTAATACAAGCATAAAAAATTATATTAGGGATGCATAAAAAAGTCCTCTGAAATTTTTTCTGCATTCACAAAAGCATAATTGGGAGTAGCAGCAGTTCTTCAGGAATCTGCATGAGCCAAGTTATATTGAAGTGTTTGTGTTTGGTCTTAAGAAATGTAAGTCCAAATAGTATGTGTTGTGAATTGACTTGTGTCCCTCAAAAAGATATGTTCAGGTTCTAATCCTGGCATCTGTGAATGTCACCTTTTTTCAAAATAAGTTCTCTGCAGATATAATAAAATTAAGACAAAGTCACCCTGCATTGAGATGAGCTCTATAGGTATCCTTATAAGAAGAGGGACTTTTGGACACAGGCATAAATGGAGAGGAGAATGCCATGCAAAGACACTTAAAGACACAGAGAGGAAAACCATGTAAAAATGAAGACAGAAGTTGGATTGGTGCATCTTATAAGCCAGGGAACAACAGACATTGTCAATAACCACCAGAAGCTAAGAAGAAACAATCAAGGATTCTCCTCTTGGACCTTCAGAGATAGCATGGCCCTACCAACACTTTGATTTTAGACTGTTAGCCTCCAGAACACTGAGAGGATACATTTCTATCATTTAAAACCACTCAGTGTATGGTTATTTGCTATTACAGCCCTAGGAAACTAATACAGCATATGTTTAAGGAAAAAAAGAGAAAGAGATGACCAAGATTTTGCTATGCGTGGAGCAGATGAATGCAATGGGAATGTTTGGTCTGGAAAGAAGTAACTAAAGAGAAACATGACAACTCTTCATTTCAAATTTAGAAAGAAGGACCATGCATATTCTAATGGTGCCAATAAGTGAAACAAGAATCAGTGATCTACAGGTATGTGAAGAAAGGTTATAGTTCAGTACTAGAACTTATAAATATTTAGGATTACAGAATCTGAAATAACTCTTTCTTAGTGGAAACAAATTTCTAATCATGTGAACTTAGTAAGAATACTTAGTAAGCTGATTGCTTTTATCACTGATCAATATGCCAAGGCCATCTTTCCAGATTAGTACATATAGATTTACCTCTTCTTACTTTTCATTTAACAAGCACCTAACTGATGAACATTTAGGTTGTTTGCATGCTTTTGCCATCAGAAACAATGTTGCAATGAACATTCTCCAGATATCCTTATATATTCTTTTCACAAGTGATATTTCTAATTCATAACATTTTCTAATAGATACTGCCAAATTACGTCTTATCTCTTTTCAGTTTGAATTAAAGCCATCTCAAGCCATCTGATCCCAGGTTAGTGAGAAGTCCATTATTTTCCCCCTGTGACCCCTCGATTGTCATAATTTGCCCAAGATCCCATAAGTTCTACTAAAACTGAGACTAGTTCTGCTTCCAGAGAGAAATTTGAAAATTTGGTCAGGTGACTGGTGAAACCTGTTTTGACTATTTTTTCTCTCATTGCTACCATATGTTATCAATGCTGAAAACAAGTCCCCCTGCAATGTGATATGTCCCTGTGCATTACTGCATCTGTCTACTCACTGGAGAGATGACCTTGATGTGCCTCAGTGTTTCTTCTGGGAGGTGATTCTTGGAAGATGTATGGCTAAGGGTGCACTTGGGGGAACCATTATTTATATTGCATTCAGGGTGACAGGGTGATGGCTGTTTTTCCCACAAAACCTGTCCTCTAAGCTAGTGTGGCTCAGTGGGATGAACTTCCCACCACTGTTATGGACCTCTTCCTGTGCCTCACCCACCCTCTTTCTAACCTCTCCCAAAAAATTTCCCTCAACCTCCAAAATTTGACAAATTTAAAATAGACTAACCAAAACTTAGAAAGGAAACAAATCTTTAAAATTAGGAATGAAAGAAGGGAAATTACTACCAAACTTACAGGAAAAAAAAAATATAGGGAATCCTTTAAACAAAACGATGTCAACAAATGTGGTAGATTAGATGGCAATTCATAGAAAGATATGAAATACAAAAGCTGACTCAATAAGGAATACAAAATATGAGTGCACCTGTAACAAGGTAAACAATTGAAATGGTAATTTAAAAATTATACTAGAAAGTTCCAAGCCCAGTTGACTTCAGTGTAAATCTATCTTTTCATCAAGCAGCAGTGTCAAGGGGCACCTGGGTGGCTCAGTCAGTTGAGCATTGGACTCTTTGTTTTGGCTCAGGTCATGATCTCAGGGTCATGGAATAGAGCCCCATGTTCAAGGAGCCTGCTTAAGATTCTCTGTCTCTCTCTCCCTCTGCCCCTCTCCCAACACTTGCTCACTGGTGACCTCTCTCTCCCTAAAAATAAATGAGTAAATCTTTAAGAAGCAGTAACGTTCTTCACAAACACTTCCTAAAAATGGAAAAAGAGAGAGAATACCCCACAGCTCTTTCTGTGAGGCCAGTATCACCCTGAGAAGACAAAAGATAAAAAACAAACAAGCAAAAAACACAAAAAAGCAAATATGTCCAATAGGTCATGAATATAGATGCAAAAATCCTCAGTAAAATACTAGCAAACCCAATACAGCAACATATGAAAGAGATTATGTGCTATGATTAAATATAATTTATCCTAGAAATGCAAGGGGTGGGCTTATATTAAAAAAATCAATCAATGGAACGTACCCTATCAATGAATAGAGAACAAAAACCATATGATCACCCCAACAGATCAGAATAAACATCTGACAAAATTCAATCCACTCATGAAAAACAGTGAACAAATTAGGAATACAATGCATCATAAAATGTCAAATAAGCTAATTTAGAAATGAACTGAATACTCATTTTTCCAAAGAAGATACCCAAGTGTCCAAAGTACAGGAGAGGATATACATCATTAGACATCAGGGTATGCAAATCAATGAGATTTACTTCTCACCCACTAGGATGAATGAATGAATGAATGAATGAATGAATGAATGAATTTATTTATTTTTAAAAGATTTTGTTTATTTATTTGAGAGCGAGTGCACCCAGAGGGAGAGTGAGAGGGAGAAGCGGACTCCCCATTGAGCAGAGAGCCTGACATGGGGTTCAGTTCCAGGACAATGAGATCATGACCTGACCCAAAAGGAGATGCTTAACTGACCATGCCACCCAGATGCCCTAGGATGGCTAGAATTTAAAAGATAAACAATAGTAATATTGGTGAGTATATGGGGAAATTAGAAAAATCATGCATTACTGGTGGAACAGAAATGATATAGTTACTTTGGGAATAATTTGTCAGTTCCTCAAATACCTAAACATAGAGTTGTGATAGGACCCAACAAATGCACTCCTAGGAATAGCCCTGAAATAAATGAAACTTATGTCTATATAAGAAAGTGTACGGGATTGTTAGAGAATTATTCGTAATACCCACGAAATGGAAATAATCCAAATGCTTATCAACGAATGAATGGATACATTCAATAATTTATATTTAGTATTTAATGTGCTTGATAATCATGTCACATATAAATTTTAATATATTTTACAATGGATATTATTCAGCAATAAAAAGAGTGAAGTATCATCAGATGCTAAAACATGTATAAACCTGGAAAATATTATGCCAAATAAAGACTTCAATAATAAAGGCCGTTTTTTTGGTATGAATCTATTTATAGGAAAAGCACAGAATAGACATATCTATAGAGACAGATAAATGCTGGGGCCGGGGGCTGTTGGGAAGAAATAAGGAGTGACTGCTATTGTGTATAATATTTATTTTTGGTGTGAAGAAAATGTTCTACAGTTGATTGTGGTGACAGTCACACAACTCTGAATATGAAAAAAAAAAGTCATTGAAACGTAAACTGTACATGTCTGAATTTTATGCCATGTAAATTATATATGAGTAAAGCTGCTATATTAAAAAAATGAGAGAGAAAGATAGTTTCTCACAAATATTTTTATTGTAGAACGTAATGGAACATATTCTCAATTAAACTGAAGAATTTAGTAGGGAATATTCTAGTATATCTCCTAGTATAGAGACATTCCCGTAAATTGAAATAGAAAATTCAGAAACAATAAAAGAGGAGGAGGTTTATTAAAAGATTCATCTTGGACAGATTGAATTAGAGGGAGCATAAGATAATTTTAAAAACGGATAGAGAAATGGGGGGGAGGTAAGGAAAAGGTAAAGTTGCCCGAAGAAAGAAGCAAGAGAGATACAGAAACTTCAAGAATTCTTCTGCGGCCAGAGTATAGACAGTAGGTGATGGGGAGTAGTTTAATTTGAAATTAAAGTGGTGCTAGGGTGTCTCAGAGACCATGCTAAAGGCATTGATGGATTTTAAGAATAGGGTTGATGTGATCAGACTTTCATTTTAGGTCGTTTTGGCTCCAAGTGAAGGATGGATTAGGTCATGAAACTGATGGTAGATCAATTAGAAGACTGCTGTAATAATGCACGAGAGGTCATGGTGGCCTGCAGTAGGATATCGCAGTGGAGCTGGAGAGAATAACAAACAGTCAAGAAAAAATGTGAAGTTGAATCAGAGACCTTGGTGATAAGTTAGATAAAGCTGATAAGAAATAGGAAGAAATCTGGCATGACTCATAGGTTTCAGCCTTGTCAGCAGACGAATAGTGGACCAAATAAACATGAAAAAGAACACCCAAAGAGGAACACATTTAGAGTTTAAGGCTGAAGGTTTCTTTCAGATCTCCACTCTTTGAGTTTAAAATACCTGTCAGAAATTTAAGTGGGAATTACCCAGGAACTTGGATCAAAGTGTTGTCCAAAAGCATCAGGATCAGTTGTGGGTGTGGTAGAAAAGTAGACTCTCAAACCAGGTTCCAGAATTACTGAGTCAGAATCAGCATTTTTAGAAAGAGCTCCCGGTGATTTGTAGGCACATTAAAGTCTGAAAAGTATTGCTCTAATAGGATGTTGGATGTATGGGTCCAGAGCTCAGCAGGAAAGTTGGAGTTAGAGTTGAGGACACAGAAGTCAAAATCATATTATCATAAATAACATCACAACTAATGATAAAATTGTATATATCTTCAAAGAATGAAAAGTTGACCATCCATTCCATTGTGGTATTATGATTGATTGCATATACTACTGATCATTTTCTTTTTCAATATTTATAACCCCTAGTTGCTTACTAAAAACTATAAAGTTATAAAGTTATAAAAAGTCAATTTCATCAGAAATACAATTCTGTTCTCTTGATTATTGTTTCTCCCCACAGTATATGACACATTGTATCTAAGCATGCTTTGCTACTATAACTACACAATGGCAACTCAATAGTATTATCCATTAGAAAGAAAAAAGATATATAGATACAGATATATTTCCTAGATTTCTAAAATCTTCATCATCAAACAATTTAAGCCAGTGCACCTAAAAATTTTCTTTTCCTATAAATCTGATTTAGCACAAATTTACACCTGGCAGATAATTCACACAGAAAGCCAATGTTTAGAAAATTTGTAAATTTTAGAAGTATAACTTTTCTAAGCCTAATTTATTCCTTTCTATAAATAATTTACTCCAGTGTGGTTTCACCCTTATATAGCCAATTTGTCAACCAAGACCTCATACCAGGCAGACACACTCAAAAAACTGTGTCTAAACTTGTCTGCATTGTATTTTCCAGCTTGATTCCAACATTTCAACCCAGGATGCTAGCTCTGCCCTGAACAGTGTGAGTGCATTTAATTACAATCTGACATGTGTATTTGAGAGAAACAAAAGGCTGTGAACCAAGGGTGATGATTAACTGTTCTACTGGATAATTGCTTAAACTACTACTTATATTATGCTGCATTATCTCTTTTGAACGAAGTGATTATTGGCCTTTTGTGTAGCGATTATCCAATGTAAGTGCAATCTTGCTGTTTTAACCGTTGTCAGAGTTTATGTTTAATGCACTTCCATTACAATGAGAGGTACAACTTTAGGTATTCTTTCTTTATTTGAGACCCCTCCTGGAATCAGTCTCTTGCAGCTTTGATTCCCTATTTGGACTATGCAACCTCTTCTGGTATTCTGGAGGATAGGAATTAAGACATAATGATACAGTATTCAGGAAGAAGATACACTCATACCTTTTGTATGCATAGCCACAAGGGCAAACACTGCCAATATTATGATTTAGACACACACACAAAAATATCAGCAAACTCGTAGGTTTTTGAAAAGCTCTGAGAACAAAACTGGTGTTCAAAAAAAAAAAAAAGAAGTAGTTTACTTTTTACCTGGACAGTACTTAGAAACCACAGACTTCATTCACTTTTGTAAATATAGGATGAGTATTTACAAGTGGTTATCGTAATGAACACTTATCTTTGTTATTAGAAAAAAATTTAAATCCCATCTTTTCAAAGTTTTAATATGTGTTTAGGTAATTATCTGTCGACAGAACTTTATTCCTCTCCAAAAATTTCTCTTCTTTCAAGCTTATGCTTTCTCAGAAGAAAACTTTCATGATCCCATTGCATTCGATTGATTTTAGTCCAATCAAAGATTTTGCATAATTTCCAGAACTGTCTGTAATGAGGTCAGAAAATGTGTTATTTTAATGTTTTCCTTGAAGTATGGTTGATATACAATAAATCGCACATATATAAAATGTATGACTTAGTTTTTAAATATGTTACATCCCTGAAACATCACTGTTAAGACACATATTTCACTTCTCTCTTTCCTCATGTCCCTTGGTAATCTCTCCTTTGTGCTTTTTCCTGAAGCTGATCCACGTCCAGACCCACTTGGTTCTGCTTCCTAACACTGTAATTTTTCATTCTCTAGACAATTATATGTAAGTGGAATGGAAAGATGTGTACTCCATCTGGCTTCTTTCACTCAACATAATTATTTGGGGATTCATACATATTGTCTACATCAATGGTTTATTGCTTTTAATGCTCATTAGTGTTCACTGTATGGATACACCACATTTTTGTCTATATTACCTGTTGGTGGAGCATTTCTTTTTATAGTTTGTACTTATTGCAAATAAAGCTGCTATGAACATTTGATTACAAGCTTGTACTGACACATGGTTTCTTTTCTCTTAGGTAAATGAAATAAGACTGAGATGGTTGGATCATATGGTAGATATATTTGCATGTTTTTTAAAAAAACTGGCAAACCCTTTACAAAATGGTTGCACCATTTTACAATCCCAGCAGTTGCATATATTGCTGCCAACTCCAAAATTGCTGGGTGAGATTGAAGCAAAAATGTCAGTAGTATAATGGGAGGGATTACATGATTTCTTTGCCTCTTCCTTATTTGGAGACCAATTTCCAATACAGTTTACTACTTTACTGGATCATACAAATACCCACCCAATCTTTCCCACAGTATATTTTGCATGGGAAATGTTTCTATTGATATTATAACTGTATGATGACAGACTATAACTAGACTTATCATGGGGGTTTTTTTGGTAATGTGTAAAAATATTGAATCACTCTGATGAATACCTAAAACAAATAGAATATTATATTCCAATTATACTTCAATAAAAAAGCTGTTTTTCCATACACACACACACACACAATCATCTCCCATAATGCTGAGAACTTATTTCCAAACCAAGAACTACCTCAAACTTGCTCTGATTGATTAAACCTGTGAAATAAGGGCACCTGTGTGGCTCAGTCGGTTAAGTGTCTGCCTTCAGCTCAGGTCACGATCCTGGAATCTCGGGTTCAAGCCCGCATTGGGCTCCCTGCTCAGTGGGGAGTCTGCTTCTTCCTCTGCTCCTTACCCTCTCAAATAAATAAATAAAATCTTAAAAAAAAATAAAGCAGTGTAATAAATGTGGAAATTTGGTAGCACTCACTGATTTTTAACAAAAATTCCAAGTCATTTGTTCCTTCATAAATTCTATAAATTACAAATCTTTACATAATTTATTAAAATGCTGCCATATATTCCAACTTAACCCACCATTAACTCATGGCTTCTTGCTTCACAAAGGTTAAGAAAAATTCTTTGATGGAAGTAATGCAAGTTTTTCCCACAAAATGTAAACTTAGGGAGGATTTTCTTTGGCCGTATCTCTCTTGTGAGGTGTTATCTTTTGTATTGGGGAGTCCATAGTGGGCTACACATAAGTAGTGAACCAGGCTTTCACTAGCATTTGCAAAAAAAGCAGAAAGGGAAGGACACTTTCTTATGTGTACCTTACAATTATTTGATACTCGTTTGTTTCAGTTAAAGTTGTGCAGTGGATATAATGCCCTTGACTCAACCAATTTGAAAATCCATCTTGACTCTTATACTTGAGCCACTGACAGAGCTTTTTATTAATTATTTATGCCTTTACAAAAATAATCAGATAGTTTTCTGCTGAGTCAACCTTAGGGATGTGTGAAACTAGTGGGCATATGGGAGACTCCGGGAGCAGCAGCTTATTATTATGTCACTTAGAACATGACTCTTACAGGCAGGGATTTTGTAAATATGTCTGTGATTGAGTTTTAATTTCAAAACTCATATTTAGTTATCTCTGTATAGACTAGTTTCTATACTCTACACCTTATTTTATTTGTCTTTATAATACGAGTGATACATTTTATTTTCACAGGATGTTTTAAATAAATTTTATAATAATGTAAATTCTTATTTTCACAAGGTTGTTGGAAATAATAGTGTGAAGTGCTTGAAACACAATGCTTGGAGAGTAGTAAGAACTCAAAAATAGTAGTGGCTGGCCTACTATGTCAGAGATGAACAAGGAAGGGGGGGTTATAACAGAAACCAGATGGGGTAGAAGAAAAAGGAAAAAAAAGTCAGCATCAGGAAAAGATGGCTCAAATGGTGTTCTGTAGGATTGTCCAGCCTCTGCAAGGTGGATAGAGTAATGGTCAGTATGCATTTGTTAGAGCATAAAATAGACCTGATGACTTGGCACAACTACAATTCAAGATGACTTAGGCGGAATTCGTATATGCTCCGTAACTGCTCCCTTGTGTTGAATTTCCCATTTTCTCTGACACTCCTCTCATCTCCTCCACTTATCAAAGCATTGATCTTTCAGTCATATTTGATTTACAGAAATCCTTTGCAACTCATTTGCAATCAATCAGCTGAGCCTACTTTTTTATTTTTTATGTTTTCTAGTACTGAATATCTCCACGTGATCTTTGTCCAGTTCTTAGAGCATCAGCAAGAAGAGGGGTGAGAGGTGGATTCTAACCTCAGCTAGCAGTGACAAGGACCAGAGTGTGTCTGCTTCTTCCTTGTGAAATGGGAGTAGTAATCAAGACAGCTCAATCTCATGGAATAGCATGGGCATTAGATATGATTACAGATTGGAAGTCCTATAAATGTCAGGCATTACCATTAGCCTCATCACCATTGTGAATTTTTGACTTGTGGTCTTTGCCTTAATTTCTTCAGGCCTTGATGTCTTCATCTGAAGGGGGAAAAAAAGTTCTAAAACATGCCTTCTGCATTATCTTAAATCTCAGAAGCAATGAAGCATGTAGAGATATTTCCTAAAATGTAAAGCATTTTATGTTAGTGAGCATTGCTAGTTACTTCAAGAAATTTAATGGAAATATGCCATAGATGTAGATATTTAAAAAATTAAAGAACTATTTTGAGTGACAAATAGTTTCTAATGCACAAAACTTAAGTGGTAACTCCAGCTACGTATGTATGTGGGGGAAGATGTATACTGTTGCTCAGCAAAATATCTGGTTAGGGCTATTTACAGTAAATTTANAAAAAAATTAAAGAACTATTTGAGTGACAAATAGTTTCTAATGCACAAAACTTACGTGGTAACTCCAGCTATGTATGTATGTGGGGGAAGATGTATACTGTTGCTCAGCAAAATATCTGGTTAGGGCTATTTACAGTAAATTTAAAGTTAAAAAATATTTTTCTCGACATTGCAAGTAAAACGAGAGAATCTTTTTATTTTTATCTATGAAATATGTATGAATATAGTGTTGGAACCACTTTGGAAAGTGCTGTGTTATGCAGGCTTAATCCTGACAGCCTAGGTTTAGGGGTTCAATTTACTTCAGTGACCCTACTTTTAGACCAAACTCTACATTTCTAGGCAAATAACATTTGCTACTTCACATAGTAGAAGTTTTCCCTGACTTAGCACATTATTAGAGACTCCATAAACAGAAAGCTTGAATTGAGAATTGGACTATATCCCAAATTAACATAACCTGACAGACTAAAAATTAGTTCCTATAACTCTGTACATATGAATATTTAACTAAGTTAGAATTAAAATCAAATTAAATAAAAATTCAGTTCTTCAGTCATACAGGGTATATTTCATGTGCACAGTAGCCATGTGAGACCAGTGGTTACCACACTGGAGAGCATAGATACAGAAATTTCCACCGATTCCAGAAGTTTTGCTAAAGAATACTGCTACTGAAGGGTATTTGTAATGATACTGCACAAGCATCCAGAAAATTTATTGCATTTGTATATCCCCACCAAACCCTCAAGTTTAAGAAAATGAGGGGATTTGTATAGAATTTTTAGCTTACCGGGAATTTGTCTAATTTTTTGTAAGAAAGATGTGATGATATCTGCCTCATTCTTTATATTTGCATCTCTAATACCATATAAAAATTATAAAATATATTTTAAATAGTGACATTACAGATTTGTATTGCCTTGTTTTAATTTAATTTATTTAATTCTATCTGGCGAAAGTAATTTTCAAACATTCCATCTACTTCGATATTTAGATGCTGATCAAATTATCATCTATCATTTTGATGTTAGACAGATCAGAAGAGTATTTGCTTATTAGCCATTTCCACAGATGAGAAAACTAACAAAATTAAAGATAGTAACATACTAAGTACTGCATTTTTATGATCAATATTTCCTGAAAAAAAAAGCCATCAAATGTCAATGAAATGCTCCACTGGACATTTTAACCTATTTTTATATCCTTAGAAACATTTAATTCATTGAGTTGTTCACCTGACATTTTTACAGATTGCTTTGATTGTAAAAATGTCATTTTAAAATGATGTTTTTACACTGCCTTGGTCTTAAAAATCAAATGGGGGATAATTCTTCATTTGAAGTTATTAAACATGGCTATAATCATAAAAATGTCATTTTAAGATAATTCTTCATTTGACCTTTTTTACACTTAGTGGCTCTTTTCTTCCTTAAAAATCTGATATTAGAAATGAAAGTTAATAGAATTTGAAGACCGTACTTAAAAATTTAAATCAGGATTTCACTGCTAATGTTGCCACTGTCTTCAGGGAATGGTTTTACTACTGATCCCCTAAACATTACAGTTCTGGGCATTATTGGTGGAATATGTGTGTGCACGCATGCATGTGTGTGTGTGTGTGAACCAACAGTGACACCCGACCATGCTTACTTGTATCTTCTCATAAATAATCTATGACTCTTTACAACTTTCATCTCCATTACTGTACTCTTGGAGTTTATTACTCTCTATAGGCAAATCACAGAAGAGCCATTTTCTTCCAGTCATGGTGACTATAAGTATGGCTTTGAAGTCATGTAATTATGACAACTACTTGCAACCAGGATCTACTTTTATGCTAACTCTGTGCATTNGTGAACCAACAGTGACACCCAACCATGGTTACTTGTATCTTCTCATAAATAATCTATGACTCTTTACAACTTTCATCTCCATTACTGTACTCTTGGAGTTTATTACTCTCTATAGGCAAATCACAGAAGAGCCATTTTCTTCCAGTCATGGTGACTATAAGTATGGCTTTGAAGTCATGTAATTATGACAACTACTTGCAACCAGGATCTACTTTTATGCTAACTCTGTGCATTACTGCACCTTGTTTGTTTGTTTATTTTGCATATATACATCCTTGTACAGAAAGCGAATAAAGCATGGTACTCAATATTTGTGTTTTCTCAATACCTTGTTAAGGGTGTAATAAATATATTTGGGGTGAATAGAATNGCTGCACCTTGTTTGTTTGTTTGTTTTATTTTGCATATATACATCCTTGTACAGAAAGCAAATAAAGAATGGTACTCAATATTTGTGTTTTCTCAATACCTTGTTAAGGGTGTAATAAATATATTTGGGGTGAATAGAATAATAATGGTAATGATAATATTTCAAGCACATATTTTTATGCCAGGTACTGATGTGAGAATTTCACTGGCATTGATTAATTTTCATGACAATCTTGTGAGGGGTATATTATTGATTTACAGCCAAGGACAGTGGATCTCAAAAGGAACAGAATCAGAATCTGAAACAAGGCAGGCAGAAATACTGAGATAAATTAGCTATGTTTTTCTCAAAGAACTTAAATGTATATGGAGGTACATGCAGAATTTTTGGAGTTATTATGGCAGGGGATTGGCTTCAGAAATGGAGATTACAAGAAGGCATCTCAAAGCATCTTTCTTCTCCTTCTCCTGTTCGGCTACAAACTATTTTCCTCTTGTAAGCCAAGCAGGCCCTGGAACAGAGAGGCAGCCAGGACATAAGGAATACAAGAAAGACAATGATTTTAGGTTTTCTCTGCTCTGAAACCTCTGAGTCTCTAGAAATCAGACATAATGGCAAGGATCTTCCTTAGGTAATTGTAGTGATACTTGGCCAATAGGCATCATCGGATCCTCCAAAGAAAGGCTGATTTAGGGTACCTTAACCTAACTCTTCTTCATTTCCTAGGGAACCAAGAGGGTCAGAATAGATCAGATCATCTGAGTCTTTTTTACCCTTTAATCTGAAAGAAGCCCTGAAGCCTCTTCCTGGTATCTGAAGAGGGCACTGATGACCTACCTTCTACTATATACTCAGTCTACAATAGTGTTGGCCATCCTGGCTCCCCATTCTTGACACAGTTTTTATTTGGTGTTCCCTAGCAGTTGGATCTGAAACTGATTGAGCCATCAGGGAGAAATAACAACTCAAAAAAGAGGTCCATAAGCTAAAAGGAAGAAGAAAAAATTAAAATTGGAATTGTTCCACAAAAGGAAGGCCTGCAAGAAGAAGCCACTGTAAACCTAAGTAACAAAAATGATACTAGGATTAAAGTCTAGTACACATAAGGGAAAAAAAAAATCCTTATGGAACTGAAAATAAAAAAAGGGGTAGGGAATTTTTAAGTTAAAAAGTTCTAGTAGAATATTGAAAGAAAAAAAATCATTGTTGATATTCAAATTGGTGTCTTGAAAGATCAATTTAAAGGGAAAGCAATGAAAATAATCGCCCTAAAGAAAGTACTCAATCTGCAGACTGAATAATCTTAACAAGTTACATAGGTTTTTGATGACAAAACACACTTAGCATTTAGTAAAAAATCCCTGACCTCCATAATCAAGAAAAAAAGTTAAGCTTTCAAACTGAAATAAAAATTACTTATTCAAAACATAACAAAACAAAAGAATTATATCAGCATGAAAGTTCCATCTGCAACTCTCAGGTTTAAAGATGGTGGGATGACATCTGTTAACTATGGGGAGAAAAGTTGTCAAACCTAAAATAATAATATCATTTAACTATCAGGAAATTATAAGCAGATATGCATTAAATAAGAATATATATATATTAACAACTTAGAAACATGCACTTATCAAAGTGTGCTAATGAAATCAACAAATGGATCAGAAAACAAACCATAAGATACAGAAAGTAGAAAAGGAAAGAAAAAGGATGAACCCTGAAACTTTTCCTTATTTGCAATATCCTTCTATTGCAGTTTCTCTGTCCTTTGCTCTTACTCTTTTCTAATAGCTATGTATGCAGTGAAATAAAAAATAATTATAAGCTGAATAGAATGTATAACATAAATGTTAATACAGATCCTTGAAATTGAAGAGCCAAGGAAAATTGTAAGGGTCAGCAGTGAAAGTATTGAACTAAAACAGTTAATATAAAAATGGGAGAAAAGGCTGGGTAGCATGGCAAGGAGGTGGAAGGCAAGTGAGATGGTAGAGGTTAGCACTGGGGACAAAATGTTTGATGGGGAATAGGTATTTTATTTTCATACACTATTCAAGGGAAGTGTTCAATTATGACCACTTCATATAAAATTAAACTAATACAACAGAAAAGTATAGCAGAATTTAGAAATGATAAAGTGGAGAGTAAATAGCATCATCATGTTCAAACCAAAAATATAGTAAAAATGAAAAGAAGAAAAAGCACATTTAAAAATTTAAGAAATGGAAGAAATAAAGTCGAACTGAATGCTCCCATTAAAAGAAATAGGTTGTTGGGGCACCTGAATGGGATAGTCAGTTAAGCGTCCTACTCTTGGTTTTGGCTCAGGTCCTGACCTCAGGGTCCTGGGATGGAGCCGTGTGTCAGGCTGCACACTCACTGGAGTCTGCTTAAGATTCTCTTCTCCCTCTGTTCCCCCCACTGTGCTCTCTCTCTCTCAAATAAATAAATAAGATCTTTTAAAAAAAGAAATATGTTGTCAAATTCAATTAAGAAGCAAAATCTTATCTTCTGTTTGCTAGAGACTGTTAAATGGTTCAAATTCTGTATTCTTTCCAGTATCCACACCAAAGGGACAGAGTCATTTTCCCATTGTTTAAATCTATAGCTTCATTTAAAAGTCTCAATATACTAAGTTATGAGGTTAGGTCTCAAAGGTATTGTATGTTGCCCTTTGATTGCTGTTAAGCCTCTGCTACAGCCAAGACAACATGCTTGGTATAGCCTGCTGTAGGATGACATACGTAATACAAGTTGAGTTGTCATAAGTTGTTCCAATAGAGACCATCCTAGATCAACCAACAAAGGGAAGACCCCCTAGGTGAGAGAAACCAGACAAAATATGAAGAACTCCCACTCATATGCAGTCGACTATGGATACATAACCAAATCCAGCTGAGATCAACCAACCATCGGTGAGAACAGCTAAATCCCGCCACAAAATTGGTGAGCTATCAATAAATGATTATTGTTGTAAACCTCTGGGGTTTTGTGGTTCTTATTATGACACAATATTATGCAAATAGAAAGTAAAGACACTAAAGAAAGACACTAAAATAATATATATGATAAAGAAATTTAGAGATAAAAGATATAACAGAAGACTCTAAGAAAATGCAATAAAAGAGAAAGCAAGGGAGCCAAAATAACATTTAAAAAACTGAAATCTAAGGTTAAAAGAATTAATCAAGACAGAAAAATATTACATAAAATAAGAAGGTGTAACTTATAAATAGAATGTTGCAATCATTGACTTGTATGTACCAAAGTAGCTGATAAACTACCAAAAAACCTTAATATATAATATTAATGGGATATTTACATATGCTTCTATAAAAACTTAACAGCTCCTGAAAGGACAAAAATAAGTAAAAATGTAGAACACTTAATTCAATCAACAAACTTAGTTTGCTTACATGTCAATTCTTAAATTCCATTTAATTTTTTTTTCTTAAACCTCTAAATATTTAAAAAAAAAAAAAAAACAACCTGATACTTCCAGTTTCTGGTTCTATAGGTAAGGTGCTTGGAAGTTGAAACTTTGTTCTAAAAAGTAAAAAACTGAACAGACTGAAAAATTAACTATTCTTAAATCCATAAGGTAAGGACATAGGGCAAACCACTGCCTCCAGGATTTGAGAGACAAATAGGCCAATAGAAGCAGTCGTGTCTTACCAGAGCAGAGATTCAGGAGCAGAAACCACCACAGGAACCAATGTCAGGGTAGGAAAACCTGACTGCAATTGGCGAATTGCTGGAGGTTCAGTGTGAACAACTCTAAGAGTAAAAAATTCTATGAGGACTCAACCAAATGGGACCCACATACTTTTGTGAGCTTAGTTCTAAGGGCACTACCAAGTTCTCCCAGTAAATATTGAAGAAAAACCACCTCAGTCTTCCAAGGGCTGGTCAGGGAAACATAACCATTTTTAATGATAACAGAGCTCTGTTTCTTAAGAAGGCCTTTTCTCGGGGAGCCTGGGTAGCACAGTCAGTTAAGCATCTGACTCATGGTTTTGGCTCAGGTAGTGATCTCAGGGTTGTGAGATTGAGCCCCATGTTGGGCTCCACACTCAGAGTGGAGTCTGCTTGGGATTCTCTCTCCCTCTCCCTCTGCCCCTCCCTACTGTGTTCTCACTCTCTCTCTAAAATGAAATCAATNCTCCACACTCAGAGTGGAGTCTTTTTGGGATTCTCTCTCCCTCTCCCTCTGCCCCTCCCTACTGTGTTCTCACTCTCTCTCTAAAATGAAATCAATTTTAAAAACAAAACAAAATAAAACCAAGGCTTCCCTGCAGAAGAAACTAGTTAACCGGAGCTTAAACTCCAGGGGTATTATCCCAATCATCCTGTCCCTTCTAAGGGTGGAAGCAAAGCTTGGAGAAACTTGTGAAGTCCATCGTTCAGAAGCATAGTTTCACTAGAAGACTGACAACGAATCATAGAGCTATAGAAATATTCCAGTCCCCTCATACCTCATCACCACATTTCCAATGGCCCATTTAAAGCATTTCATTTTACTCAGTGCATCAAGTCTGGCTATTTAGAAAAAAAAAAAATTACAAGGCATACCAAAAGGCAAAATAGCAGAATTTGAAGAGACCAAAGAAGTATCCCAAACAGAAATGACAGGGAGGTTGCAGTTATTGGATGGTGAATTTAAAACAACTATGATCAATATGCTATGGGCTCTAACATGTAATTGGCAACATGAAAGAACAAATGAACAACATAAGCAGAAAGATGTAAATTCTTTTTTTTTTGAGAATTTATTTATTTATTTGATATTTATTCGACAGAGATAGAGGCAGCCAGCGAGAGAGGGAACACAAGCAGGGGGAGTGGGAGAGGAAGAAGNGAATATGCTATGGGCTCTAACATGTAATTGGCAACATGAAAGAACAAATGAGCAACATAACCAGAAAGATGTAAATTCTTTTTTTTTTTGAGATTTTATTTATTTATTTGATATTTATTCGACAGAAATAGAGGCAGCCAGCGAGAGAGGGAACACAAGCAGGGGGAGTGGGAGAGGAAGAAGCAGGCTCATAGCGGAGGAGCCTGATGTGGGGCTCGATCCCATAACGCCGGGATCACGCCCTAAGCCAATGGCAGATGCTTAACCGCTGTGCCACCCAGGCGCCCCTGAAAGATGTAACTTCTAAGAAAAAAAATAAATGTTAGAAATTAAAACATTGAAAGAGATATGAATACTTTTGATGGGCTTTTTAGCAGACTAGACCCAAGTGAGGAGAGAATCTCTGAGCTCGATGGTATTTCAATAGAAACCACCAAAATGAAGGGTGAAGAGAATAACGACTGAAAAAAAAAAGAAAAAGGAGATGTTCAAGGACAATAGAAAAAACTTCAAAAAGTGGAACATATGTATAATGTGAATACCAGAAAGAAGAGAAAAATAGAAGAAATATTTGAAAAAAAAAAGCTTCTGAGATTTTCCCAAAATTGATGTTATACTTTAAACCACAGATCCAGGAAACTCAGAAAACACCAAGCAGAATAAATAACAAAACAAAACAAAAACAAACAAATAAAAACACTACACTAGTCATATCATTTTCTAGCTACAGAAAGTCAAGATAAAGAAAAAAATTTGAAAGAAGCCAGAGGAGAAAAACACCTTACCTATGGAGGAACAAAGATATGAATTACATCTATCTTCTCAAAAACTATGTAAGCAAGAGCAGAGTGGAATGAGATATTTAAAAATGTTAAGAAAAAAAAACAAACACCTAGAATTCTTTACACTGGAAAATTATTCTCCAAAAGTGGATGGGAATTTGAGAAATTTGTTGCCGGTAGACTGGCCACATAAGAATGGCCATATAAGAAATGTTAACAAGAATTCTTTAGAAAGAAAGACAATGAGTCCAAAATTTGGATTTCTCTAAAGAAAGGAAGAACGTAAAAGGTAAAATAAGTGAAGGTAAGATAATTTTTTATAATAATATTTTTTATTATATTATGTTAGTCACCATACAGAATGAAGGTAAGATAATTTTTTTAAAATTTTTCTTATTCCTGATTTATCTAACAGATGAGGGTTTGTTCAAAATGATAATAGCAAAAATGTTGTATACAAAAAACCCATTTTAAATATAAAAACATATACAGATTAAAGTAAATGGATAGAGAAAAATATTCCATGTTAACACTACTCAGCACTATAAATGCTATATTCAGAAGAGATTAACATCCATAAATGATTTCATTATAAAGATAAACAAATAAAAAATCAAAAAGATCTTCGAATTTATCTTAAGAAATTGAAACAAAAAAGAAATAGGAAGTGGAAGTTTATCAATATTTAAGCTGAAATTAATATAGAGATATTAGAAAAATATAAAGACATTTAAATGTTTAATCATCACATGAGCTTGATTACAAAAAAAGATTAAAATACGTAATATTTGAAATAAGATTGAAGACAAAAGCACACATAAAATGTGATCAAAATAATTATAAGGAAACATATGCAGCTCTATGGAAATAAGTATAAAGCATAGAGGAAATACAGACTTTCTTGCTCAATATAAATATCAAAATTAGCCATATGTGAAGTGAAAAACATAAATATACCAATTAGTATAGGAGAGAAATATGCTTACATAGGTACCAATGAAATAGTAACCAGGACACTGTCATCTCACAGTTGGATTCTACCCATTTTCAAATAATCCATTCAAGATCATTAAAAGATAGAGTTCTCAAATTCATTTTTTAAAAATCTAACTTAACTTCAAAATCAAATCTTAAACATTATACTCAATGATGGGAGATTGAAAGATTTTTTTCTATGATCAAGAATAAGACAAGGATGCCCATTTTCACCACTTCTATTTGATATAATACTGGAAGTCTTAGCCAGAACAATTAGGCAAGAATAAAATAATGGCATCCAAATTGGGAAGAAAGAAGAAAATTATAAAAAAGCCACGTAATGGCCAGATAGCTCAATGCAAAGTAGCCAAAGGATTAGAACAAGCAATTCATGACCCGCAAATTTAACAAATACACGAAGATATGTTCAAACTCACGAAATACATGGGGTAATAAAAAATCAAAATGACAAGGAAGTATTACTTCATTAACATTAGCTTGGCAAACGAAAAATGGGATAACATCTTATGCTGGCAGGAATTTAGGAAACATGATACTCTCATACTTTGCTGATAGAAATGTAAATTGTTACAGACACTGCATCTATTAAATTGAAACGTACATATAGCATTGACTTAGGAATTTCATTCCCATGGAAATCTGCTCCATAAAAACAAACAATTAAAAAAAGCCCTTCATTAAATAAATATATACATTGGAGAATTGTACATGGTGGTGCAAAATGGAAATAGACTGAATGCTCATTAATGGGAGAATAGTTGAATAACTCATAATACACCCATATTGTGGGTAGTTGTACAGCCATTAAAAAGAATAACTCAAAGTTCTTAGAGTCATATATTTTTACGTGAGAATATTATGAGGCAAAAACAGTATAACATGTTCTCATTTTTAAAACAAAGACAAAAAAATCCTGTGTGTGTGTATAAATGTATTTTAATATGAATTATACTAGTGGTGAAAAGTCAGGAAGAATACACAGTAGGTTTTAACCAGGTTTGGCATGACAGTATGTTCGAGGAAGGGAAAGCGGCAGAAAGCAAAGCAGAGAAGGGAAGAAAAGAAATAAGCAATAAATAAATATAAAAGGCAAAAAAGAGGTGAATTAACTAAAAAACCTGGAAGTGTTAATAGATCTTTACAGTAGCCCAAGCATGAAATGATGGTGGTGCAAATAAGAGCATTAGTGATGAGAATGGAAAGGCAGTGATTGAGAGCTTCCGTGGCAACCAGACGCTCTCAAGTCATATTATTGCCTGAGTCTTTGAGGGAATTCAACAAATAACAGTACTTTTCTCCCCCATTTAGTTTCTGAACTAATTGATGAGAAAGAAAGCAGAAAGTCAAGGACTGAACCTCTATTTACTATTTATTAGGAGCGACATGGAGGCTTTTGCAACTGATAGTAACAAAAGCCAAGGAACAATAGGTACAAAAAGAAAAGTATGTGTATGTGAGCATGTATGTGTATTATAGATAGTGAATGTATGAGTGATAGAAAAAAAATAGAGAGAGAGAGAGAAAGAGATGCTACAAAGACACCGAGGAGAATGATAATGGATTTTAAAAATCCAGGTATGATAAAAAAACTGGTCATTAGACACCTCCATGAATATNTAGATACTGAATGTATGAGTGATAGAAAAAAAATAGAGAGAGAGAGAAAGAGATGCTACAAAGACACCAAGGAGAATGATAATGGATTTTAAAAATCCAGGTATGATAAAAAAACTGGTCATTAGACACCTCCATGAATATGGTTTTAGCAGAGTGGTAGGAGGTGCAGAAGAATTCATTAAGCATAGAGTCAGTGAAAGTGACTGCACAACTTTAGAACGTGTGTCAACAATATGAAAGAAAAATGGCAGTAGAAAAAGACCACAGTTGGATCTTGACTATGATGGATGTCAGGAAAGAACATATAAAAAGAAAGTCAAAAAGCTAATACTTGGAATAGATATTTGAAAATAAGTTAGTTAATTGTTAGTGGAAACCATAGAATATATTCTGCATACCTGGGTAAAGAAATTTAACTAAGACCTTAACTTTCACCATGAGAAGCCAAAGTAGCCTTCATGATTGTTACTTTTGGGGTACGCTTGGGAGGATAAAGCAAACATGGAGAAGATAAATGAGAAATTAAATTAAGAGTTTGGGTTGAGTAAACATGCACACACACACACACACAGATACACATATCCTGAAACCAAAAGATTGAGAGACGAAGACTTCTAGGCTATAGACACCCTGAAGAAATTAGTCTGAGGCCATAGATTTTAGGAGGATGACTCAGTTGGAAGGCCTCAAAAGAAATCATCTGATACAGTTTTCTTCTCATAGGTAGGAATGATATGATCTCCATTAGGAAGAGGAACAGCTGAAACACATCACGTTTAATCATATTGCCCAAGTTCATGCAGCTGTAGCCAGCAGATGTCAGGTCCACAGTCATCTTTGTACCTCTGCCACCACACCAGCTAAACTCAATAAAGTTTGCATCCTAAGGTAGACATTGTCTTCTTTATGTAACTGCCTATCTCAGTACTTGTTATACAATCTCACAACATTTACCAGGAGGACTGCAAAACAGGGACTACGGTCCTCAAGAAACCTCCCTATAGATGGAACACTACGCGCACGGCTCTTTCCCTGAAATATTGAAAATACAGAGGCCCTCTGAGTATTGTAAGGCCAGGACCTTCTGATGAGTTTTACTTCCTGAAATTAGCCTTAACTTTGAGCCCCTAGCTTTAAGACTCTCCAACAATCAACTAACTGGCTGCCAGAGATGTGGTTTCATTAATTGGGGCCCCACCTTTCCTTGGCAGCTCTTCTTGATACACAAAAAATGAATGATCACAATGAAAAGTGGTATAATTTGGAACTCCAAATTCTTGGCTTTCGTTGCTTCATTTCTGTATGTAGCTTATCTGCTCATATTTGCACAGTAGTATTAATTACTGCTCTGGCAAATTACAATAAAATTCCTGTGGAATTACATTTTTATATCCACATGAATACCAAAACAATTCAATATGATTCATATTCTAACAATGAGTACCACAGGAATTAATAGCAATTGTGTCACTCACTGTAGCATGTTGCCAAACGATTATTACATGCAGTTGATGAACATTTTAATAAATGCCATCATACTCTGTACTCAATTAAAACAATAGCACTAATAATTAATATTACCATTATTCATATCAAGTTATGGCTGTGGGTATTGTAAGTTCTAGAAAATGACTGGAGAAATAAATGTTCATTTCAATACCATTTGTATTTTCTCCAAAGTATTAAAATGTAATGTGCATAAAATACATGCATCATTTTCAATGTAGCTGTAACTTAAGAGAGCAGCTTTCTCATCGCTAAAATGACTGAGAAAAGGAATGTTTTTTTAAAGAAAAACAAAAACTTCACAGATGAAGACAAATGTATCATTTTTTACAGCTTGTTTTGTCAAGAAAGCATTTAGTATTTGTTTATTGAGTGATAAATGCAATTTGTAGTCAGAATGAGCACTTAAACAATCCACAAAAAAATAGATATTAGATAAAATAGATCCATCCACTCTCTGAAACAATTTTTTTTATTAAATTACTTAGGTTAAATGATCTAAGATCCTAGAAATTGTCATCTGGGAGATGTAATCATTAAACTGCTTCGGTTATCAGCATATTAATAAAACAAATTACTTTTTATGGGAACTTCTGACTTCAGGGACATAAGACACAAAACAGGCATGTTTTGATGATGAGGTAGAAAGAGACAGTGTATTTCTATAAACAAATTTGGCATGTACTGTACAATCCAAGATATGCTTAGTTTTATCTAGTCTTACTCCTGAAAAGATGACACAGGATTGAAAGCTTCAAAGAGGGACAGACACCTAACTCTGCTGCCTGTAGTGTCTGTAAGAAATCTAAATATATTGCATCAGTTTACCCTCGGACGGGCACCAAGTAATCGCTCTTTTAGAAATATCTCCATTTCCTTGCAATATTGTATCTATATTAGAGTTTTAAAGTAATTTGAAAATATAATAGTATGCCTCATGCCACAATATGTAATAGGTTTAGTGGCACAATAAAGTTGGAAAATGCTAATATATCCATTACTCCATTACTAAGGCCAAAAATGAAGTCACTGGCATTCAGCCTACTGGAGAGGAAGAAATTAAAACTAGGTGTCCTACTAAATATTCTCCTCTTGATTACTGGGCAGGTGCTTCTGTGGAAAGAAAAAAGGCAGGTAACTGGACTCCTTGTAAACATGCTGATAACTGGCCCCCCTGATGTGTAGATTAATACTATTTGCTAGGATAATCCTGATATGTGAAGTGCTTCTTTTTCCCCCCAGTACAACCCTGGTTTAGGATTGCATACAATAAATAAAATATATGATCTATAGATTGCTGAGGCATGGTTCTCTAAAGAATATCATGCAAGCTGTACAGATCTCTGGGGTATGAAATGGAGATGTCTCATAACCTAAATTCCTCCTAATCTCTTTGTGAAGTAACCTGAGAACTTCTTCAGCAACCCAATCGACAAACAGTCAGAGTCTGAGACCCTTACAGGAATGAGGGACCCGAAGAGCAGACGGGGTGCTCCACACATCTTCCTGCTTTATCGCGGTTGTGTGCATCCTTACTGAAGCGTCATATTGTGTCAAACACGTGCCTTATGGGAATACTAACTTTTGTGTTACCTCACCTACATCTAAGTGTCTTTCACCAGAGGTAAAAAATTGGGTGCCGGGCAAGGATGGCATTGACTTGTTTTTCAAACTGCCCACAGAAATTTCTTGTAACCACTTAATCTTCAAGGACAACACTGTGAGCCCAAATCCCCCTAAGATTTTTTTCTCAACGTTTAATGTCAATATCACTAACCATTGGGAGTTATTTATAAATTCCTTAAGGTTTTTCTTTTTTTTTTCTTCTGGAGAAATTTCTACACTGGTTACTGTTAGGCCAAAGAAAATTAAATACCAAAGAATTCAAACAGAATTTTTTTTTTCTTAAACTTTAAAATTTATGGGTTTTTCTTCCTGTGTTTTGCCAAAGAATGACAACCAACCCTTACTTTTTCTCCACACAAAGCAAGTTAATCATTCTCCACTCAAAACTTTAGCTATCAGTTTATGCTCCATTCAGAAAATATCTTTTCACTTTATAGATTCTCTTTAGTAGTAGAAATTATATGAAAGTGTACTCAATGCTTGGATTTTATGTCTATGACTCTCTCCTACTGGTTGTTTGCAACTCTGGCTTGTAAGAATTCCTATAGGAAGCTCTCAACCCACGGTGACCATCCTCAGCTCATATTCCTTGTCCAAGGAGACCCTAAAATGCACATTTCCACAGGTGATCATGATAAGCATATTGCTGTATACACACGTAATCATATGCGGAAACACACACTCAATAGGAATATTTGATCTGAGAAATATTCTTAACAGATAACAGAATATTTATTCTAGGACAATTCATCTTCACTTTGTAGTATTTGTGATATGGCCAGCTAAGACCAGGAATCCATTTCATGGCCAAAAAAATCTAATGAGAAAAGCTATGATCCATAATCCAGGTCTCATTACCACTTCGCTTTAATCAGTTGAGCTGATTGACTCCTAAAAAGAGAAGGGGAGCTATTAGAATATAATAAAATGGCAAAATGTGTAAAACCATTTATAGCCATGTTTTATTTCATGGACAGAGATCCTGAATTTAGTACATATATTAGTGGGATAAAAAATATGTCTTGCACTGGATATACAATGAAATATGACTCTTAAAATCAAGAAAATGTACTTATATCTTCCATTTATTCTTTAACAATATATCTGGTACACCATTATCTTTGGGGGAGTCTTTAGTTATTCAGTATGAAGGCTCATTTTCTGAGCTAAAGGTTGGAGTAATAGTATTTATTTGAAATGTAAATGAAGACTTCCACCAAGGAATGTATGTTTCATTTTGCATTTGTCTCTAATCAGAATGTCCTATGAATAATGTAGTTTGGCACCAATATTCTCATTAAGCAAGTTTCCCATTATTGCATTTTCTGATTATAATCTCCTCATTAAACTTCCTTTACTATTCCTGCTGATAATCATTTATATGCTTGGGTCTTCAGTATTAATCTGAACACACACACACACGCACACACACACACACACACACACACAACCTCCTGTAGATGAGAATCAAATTATATTGATGACCAGATGTCCTTTAAATAAAGGGCTGTTATCCATTGTATGTCCAAGAAATGGCATGGAGTTGAATTGTCAGACTGGGCTAAAAGAGAAAATGAGTTGCAAACTAGTCTCAATTTATATCCATCTACGAGGCAATTTCACAATTATACTTGATTGACAGAACTGGCCAAGAAAGAAACAGAATGGTAGAAGAAATGGGACTAACTAGAATCATTTTGTGTTGTTGTTACTGTTTCCTTTTTTCTTTTGCTTTTAGTTAAAGAACCATGGAATTATACAACATTAGAATTTGCAAAGGACTTTGAGAGACTCATATTTTAACCATATGAGATCTCAAAAGATGTGCTTTCCATAACAAGAGTACAGATTTCAACTGTATAACTCTTCAAAAAAATAGGTCTTCAGACTTTTTAGAAGGGAAATTCGTATTTTATCTCCTTGAAACCTTGAAAGAAGAGGTGGTCGAGCTAAGGAGTAATGATAATGAAGTGTCAAAAGTAAGCCAGAAGGGAGTTCTCATTCCTACACACATACCTTCCTTCCTGAGGTTCCTACAAACTGTATTTGAACCATATTTGAGGTCCTAGGAAAGAATTTATTAATCGAAGAACATTTTCTATTCCTCAACAGAAACAAAGATGCTCACCATACCCTGTATAAAAATGACTCATATGCATATAGCATGGATATGTTAAAGGCATAGAAAAGATAAAATAAAGAACACACTGCAAACAGTGGTTACCTTCAGCGAAGAGATTGAAAAAATGATTTTCATAATGTAGTATAAATATTTCTGTATTATTTAACTACTTTATAATGACTTTATATTTGTGATTATAAAAGCAATACAGTATTTTCTTCAAGCTTTTATATGCTTAAAACTCCTATTAACTGGACTTTCATCTAAATTAGCACAGATTTCCAAAATTTCCTAACAGATACAATTTTCCATATAAATCATATTAAATCTGCATGCTCTTCTTGAAAACTTTCCAAGTTTTTTATGTTGTGTTTTATTAACATTGTCCAGAATTAGATACGGTCCTTTTGTAAGCATTGCACGAATATTGAATTAATAAGAAGATTATGTATCTCTATGTGAACTTTTATTTTTTATAAGGAAAATGATATATATTTGGGGCAGATTTTCAAAGGAATGAAGTTGAGAAGATAGTTTTTCCACAGAACTTTTTTGGCTTAATATAAGTTTAAAAATCACCTGCCAACATTAAGCAGAGATAGGTTTGGGTAAGTGCTATTCCACGATTAGAGTATGAAGAGCCTTATATTTCCAGATTTTTCATTCCTAAAGCAGTTGCTATTGAAAAGCACCAGGGTCATACCGAGTGTTTGCCTTGCTGTTATCCTTTTCTGAAAAGGTTTAAAATCCAATACCATTATAGAAACTTACTATTAATATCCTGTTTCTTTATGAAAAATATTGGAGAATATTCATTGTAAGTCATGTCAAAAACATGCAATGAGCACCTATTGTATTCAAGAATCAGGCTTAGGGCTATAAAGAGATAAAAATATGTTCCTTCACTAATAAAAATATTCACCACTTACTGAACTCATGTGCTAAGAACTCTGCTAAGCACTTTCAACAAATTATTTAATCTTTTTTTATTTTTTAAGATTTATTTATTTATCTTTAAAAAAAGGGAAAGCTTGGGGGCTCGGGGGGAAGGGAGAGAGAGAACCCTGAAGCAGACTCCCCACTGAGCACAGAGCCCAACACAGGCCTAGATCCCAGTACCATGAGATCATGACCTGAGCCAAAATCAAGAGTTGGACATTCAACTGAACAAACCACCCAGGCTTCCTGAATTATTTAATCGTTATAATGCTGCTCTACAATAAGGTGTTATGTTTATAGATGAGGGAGAAAACCTGGGCTTGGTGAGGTCAAATAATTTGCTCACTTAAAATGGGAGAGCTGATATTTGCAATTAGATTTTGCTGACTCCCAAACCCATTTTTAGCTTACATTCCACACATAACTTACATATTCTCAGAGGTCTATTCATTTGGATATAGGAAATTGCATTTTAGGAATATTCACCCAAGTTCATAATCCACACAGCATGCTCCCATACCCAACATGCAGACAAAACAAATAATACAAAATAGAGTATGTTGATGGTCATATTCGTGATACAGTGTCTTTAAGAGCATAGAAAGGGAGCGCTGCTTAGACAATGAAAGTGGTCTTTATAGAGAGTTAAGACTAAAATAACTCTGAAGCAAAATCAGTACTTGGAGAAGCAGGAGAGAGAGGAAGAGTTTTCAGGGAAATGAAATCCTATGAACAATTATGTGAGGGCAGGAAGTAGATAAGGGCTCTCATCTCTTTACCAGACATTTCTGAGAGGTGCTGGGTCATACTTTGGAATTGGTTGCCCATGACTTTTTGAGGGTAAGTGGGAAATTTGCCAAGGGTGTAGGAACAAGTAAAATATTAACGAAGTCAGAAGTTGATTTAGACAGAAACAGATTTTTATCTTAGTCCCTGTAGGTTGCTATAACAAAATACTGCAGACTAGGTAGCTGATAAACATCAAACATTTCTTTCTCACAGTTCTGGAGGCTAGGAAATCCAAAACCACGGTGCCAGAAGATTCGATGTGGTGGTTCATGAGGGCCCACTTCCTGCTTTGTACACAGATACTTTTCTCTCTGTCCTCACAAGTCAGAAGAGCTGCCATTACAAAAGCACTAATCCCATTCATGAGGGTTCCACCCTCATGATCTAATTACTTCCCAAAGACTCTACCTCCTGTATGATTACACTGTGCTTGAGAATTTCAACATATGAATTCTGGGGATATATAAACATTCCCACCATAGCAGATATCAAGATGGAGATTTGCATATAGGAATTTTATTAGGAAGGGTGTACTTAGGAAGCACACTAATGTGGAGAACAAAGGCAAAAGAAAAATAAATTTCCTTACAATTTACAGCCCATTGACAAGTACCTAGGACAGGCAGAATGACCTTCCTCAAGGAGCTTAGCTGCCTCAATGTTAATACTTTGCTGGAGGCCAAAAGCAAACTTAGCTTGACGTTGGCCAGACCTCCAGGATCTTGAAAATTCCCTTTGGAAACGTCCTCTATCTCTATCCTCCCAAGATATAATGTTAGCTATTATCCTCCAAGCATATAGCTCAGGGATAAATATCCAAAAGTTCTCGTAACTAAGGTTTTACTAGACAGTAGTAAATGAACTTTTCCTCACAACTGCTAGCCCCCAAAGTCCAGGAAACCTTGCTTCCAAATTCCTTAGAAACTTATGCTATCCTGAATCCCCTCCCAACTTGAAAGTATATAATCAGTCAGTCCTCACACCCCCAGTGCGGTTCTTTCTGCCCATGGGTCCTGTCCCCATGCACTAATAAAACCACCCTTTTTGCACCAAAGACACCTCAAGAATTCTTTCTTGATTGTTTGCTCCTGAACCCCAACATTTTCAAATCAGACTAAAGCATTGAGGAAAGGAGGGAGAAACTGAACTGTGTTACAGTTGCAACTAATACCTCAACCAGTAACATATGTTGCACTGAGGTTGGGATGGCCATTTAAAGTTGTCCCTAATTGGGGCGCCCGGGTGGCTCAGTCATTAAGCATCTGCCTTCAGCTCAGGGGGTGATTCCAGCGTTCTTGGGTCGAGCCCCACATTGGGCTCCTCCAGTGGGAGCCTGCTTCTTCCTCTCCCACTCCCCCTGCCTGTGTTCCTCTCTTGCTGGCTGTCTTTCTCTATGTCAAATAAATAAAATAAAAATCTTTTAAAAAAAATAAAAATAAAGTTGTCCCAAACTGACACAGGATACTCAGACCATGAACACCAGCATTTACTAGTCATTTGATGAAAACTGCATTTGAGGAGGAGAAAGAACTTTTATGAGGCAGCACGTTAAGCTGAGGGTAATGACAAGAAAGCAACCTAGCTGTGAGCTATCAGCAGTCAACACTCTTGTCACTGGAAGAATGAGTGCCTCACTCCTGAAGAAGGATCCCAGTGGTGTACCATAGCATTGACTATACTTCACCCATGTGCCACGTAGATCCATGTGCTTTGTGTAGTAAGTTTGTCCCATCTGGGTAAGCTCCTCCTGTATTGTAGCTAGTCTTTTCCTGGGGCAAATTATTAAGAGGATGTTTACTAGAAAAGACTAAGCCCTAATCACCATGCTCTTTGCAAGCCATAACT
Organism: Ailuropoda melanoleuca; assembly: GCF_002007445.2. Taxonomy (NCBI): domain Eukaryota; kingdom Metazoa; phylum Chordata; class Mammalia; order Carnivora; family Ursidae; genus Ailuropoda; species Ailuropoda melanoleuca. Next base: position 49,336,150 of record NC_048226.1, read on the forward strand.
ACTGAACTTGTCCATTTGTCATTATGTAGAGCAGGGAAATGCCAAGTGATATATACCTGTAAATCACCTGGGTACCGAACATATTCTTCTTTGACATATCAGAGATATTCTCCTATGCCCATGAATCCATATACATTACTACTTCAGACCACTTTTCTTTCCATGATATATTTAAGGTTGGACCCATGCAATGTGGATTTCCTATCAGGGGGTTATATCCCCACCACTGTCTTTCAAAGCACTCTTGAGTTTAGTTGCATTGCAGCAACAATCCATTTTCACCTTCAACCCAAAACCAAGCCAATGCACCCATGTACCAAGATTGTTTTGTTTTCTCTTCTGTCAGCTGGGCATAAGGGAATAATCCCATGATGACACAGGAGTGATCTGAGGGAGAGGCACCAATGTAATGATCATGGTGGATCACATGGGGGACTAGACAACCTCCTCATAAAGCTTACTTGTGCCTATTGAACCTGCTTTTCTCCAGTCCAAGAAGCACCACTTCTATCATATGATGGATTTCTGCTAGATATGCCTAACCTTAGGACTTGGTGGGTATGATAGCAACCAGCTAATGATGGGCAGCTCTGGCCACATGGTCCTGCCCATGTTATCTATCTCTGGCAAGGTTCAGTAGCACTTCAGAAACCATTTTTCAAATGGAATAAAACTCTCTGATACAGATGATATGGCCTTGTGCCAGAATTCTAGATCTATGGTATATGTTGTAATTTTTCTACAGGGACATGCGTTAATTCCACATGGTATTTTTCCCACTGCAAAACATCAAATTCTGTGGGTTCTGTTGAGTTATGCAGCCAAAGCAGCAATGCCTGCTAAGAGTTCTTCCCAGCACTGGCCTACCTCACAGCTGGCAGTCTGCATTATTGTTCAGTAAAACTTCAGAGATGTATTCCCACATGTGGAATATGTTGCCTTCAGTTCCTGAAGAAGTCTAGATATTGAGCTCCTTTGATAGTGGTGGGGCATGAAAGAGGCAATAATTTTCAGAGAGAAAATCCTGCCATGCATCATGAACCTGTGAAAAAACTACATGGATGTGGCAAGACCTGAATCTTCATAGAGTTTTTCTTCCATTGTCTAGAACATATGTGTTCTATCAAGGCCTCAAAGGTAGTTGCTACATCTTGTCATTTACCTGGATTAAAATAGTATCTTTGGTATAGTGATATAAATAAAATGATATTTTGCAGAATACCCAGATGGCCCAGATCTTTTCAAACTATATTATGACAGAAGGCTAGAAGGTTAATCCAGCTTTGGGACAAAATGATAAAAGTATTCTGTGGTCTATTCCACACGAATATAAGCTACTTCTTGCTCCCCTGACTGGTAGGGATGAAAAACTAAGCTTTTACCAGCTCAATAGCTACATATCATGTACTTAAAGTCTTGTTAATTTTACCTGGCAAAGATATTTCATTTGGCACAATAGCTAAAAATGAAGCTTCTCTTTGTTTGAATTTGTGGTTGCCCACTGACACCTTCTAGGATTCATACAGATTTTGTCTTCCCTACTATAGTAATTCTTCTCCACAGGCTAAATGACTAATATAGAAGTTCTTCTTACTACCGAGTATAAATATTATATTCATACTGCAAATAATAACTGGTGTGTTGGAGACCCCACTGTATTCATTGTGAGCTATACTTGAGCCAGACCTCACTTATTATAAGGTTCATCTACATATTTCTCTAACAAGAGATTCATAATAAAACTTTGGGTGTCTAGGTATCAATGCAAACTTTTCCCCAGTGTATAGTTATTCAAGTAAATAGCCTTTGAATGAGTGAGGATTGGGGGAAGCATTGCTGTATATGCTTACTGTGGTACTGTACCATCTTTCCTTTTGGTGATCTAGGTTTTCCTTTAGTTAATGGGTTCTGGATTCAAAAGAAACTCAGATTCTGAAATTGGGCAAGGGTTCACGACTTTTATTGAAGTAATTTCTAACCTTGATTTCTTTTGATTAAATATATTTTGCAATACCCTCATGTGGCTTCCCATTGATTTTACCTTGATAAATAACATGTTCTAATAACCAACTCGTAGCTCTATAAAAGTAAGACCTCTTTACTATACACTAAAAATCTGTGTCCTCCCAAAAATCCATATGTTGAAACCTAATTCCCAATGCAATGACATTTGGAGGTGTGACCTTCAGGTAGTCCTAAGGCTGGAGGTCTCTGGAATGGGATTAGTGGCCTTATTAAAGAGACCTCAGAGAGCTCCCTTGTCCTTTCTTCCATGTGAGGACACAGCAAGAAGATAGCATCTATGGTCCAGAATCTTGGTCCTCATCAGACACTGAATCTCCTGATACCTTTATTTTGGACTTCCCAGCCTCCAGAACTGTAAAATATTATTTCTATTGTTTATAAGCATTTAGTCTATCTATAACAAGCCTTGTCTTGGTATAAAGGAGTTGACCTTGTTAAAGTAAAATTGCTGTGCTGAGAAGTCAAACATTTTTGAAAATGTGCTTTTCTTAAAACTAAATCTGCTTTTGACCCTTTGTTTTATCTACTTTCAGACTGAAGGAGTTGAAAAGCTCTTTGTATGCTACAAGGAAACCCACAAACTTTTGTATTCTGCCTTAAACTGATGATTAATTATCCCAAAGCTTTCTTTGACTTTCCTCTATACTCTCATAACTCCCAGCAATAGCATCAGATTCCATTGTCCTTATAATTTCTATATTTTTGAAACTTTCAAAGGACAAAGATACTGCTTCAGTCAGTGTGCTCTCTTCCACTGGTTTCCAATCCAGTTTACCACTAAATCCTTAAAAAATTTAATAGCTACACTGCTATTCTATCCCAAGGGTTATCAGTCTTCTGCTCCAAATTCTACTTAGACTTAATTCAAGAAAATGCTCAGAACATTAAGGGATGATATTGTTCCCCAGAAACCTCACCTTTGTAGAACAGGAAATGACACAAAAGGAGGCAAAAAACACCCAGGCTGTTCTTTACAATGCCTGGCTTAGTGTTTCACCAATTCTTCTAGGAAATAAAAATTACAAAATCAACAGCAAAACCCCACTGTGGTTGTATTTTTGTAGGTCTTTAATATACAAAAATATACATACATTTTTTTAATATACAAATACACTGAGATGTTCAATTTTTTTTTCAAATAATGCCTTCTGTTGTCATCATTAAAATATAAATATTGTTTAGGACCTCTCCTAGCACCAAATGTCATATTTAGGTTCCCCAGAAATAGACTCTGAAAGAGATTTGCAGGGAGGGTGTAATCAAGAGTAGGCAAAGTGAGAAGTTGAACCGCAATGCAGTTGCAACAGAGGCTTCATCCAATCCCACATGGAGCTTTGAAGTTGGGATAGCTCTTTCCAGAGTCTAAGTTGAAGCAAGGACGCTGACCTTTTACTTTCCTATCAATCAGCTCTTAGGTGTCTACTGTCCCAGGGAAAGGGTATTACTTTGGCTGAAGCAGTTTTCTTTAGTCAGTGGGATTTCTGAAGAGGAGCTAAGCTGTCAGCTGTCACCAATCAAAGTATCTCTGTCTTGAAGGGGATCTGGCTGGCACAGCAGAGCATTTAAAACATAAGCTAACTTACCATTAGAGAACCAAGGATAGAGATGGAGCATGTTTGCTATTTTGACATGAGCAGGAAAGAGAAGCCATTTTAAATTGCACAATTTCAATTAAGGGCAAGGACACAAAGGAATGTAGTTCCTTCAGATAACTGCCATGATTTAACCATGGAAAAGAGTGAAGCGATTATATCCCCACCCCCTCTTGCATTACAGACCACGATAGAGGTGGTATGGTTAATAGTGAGACTTAGGAAGTGACCACAAGGAAATAAATTTTACAATTCTGTTGAACTTTTTCCATGTAGCAGTAAATCAGGAAGTTATCTTTTTTCTGTAAGAAGCTAGAATAATCTTTATAATTTATCTTGTCATTGCCCTGACATGGAGAGAACTGCTATGCTAAGCAGCAGCATATGAAATTTCTCAGTACTGTATTGGAGAATAATGAACTTCCTTAAGTTTCCAAGTTGTAAGGGTGAATAATGTTTCAATTTAGAGAATCACGTATTAGTTCTGTAACAACAAATTCATTCATTATTTAAAAAGTATTGAAAAAAAAAGTATTGAAATATCTCTAAGTGTCAGGTAATTTGTTAAGGCACTGAAGGAATGGAAATGAATAAAAAACACAACCCCCCTTTAGGGAACTGATAAGTAGAAGAGTCTATGATTTGATTTTACAAGCTAATAAGTTAGTCTGTTACTCTTTTATGGAGTCTGGCAGAAGATGGAGACAAAGGGACTCTATTATTCACAATATGGCAAATGACATGGGACTCATGTTGGTGTCAGTTCTGTCACCACAAAACCCACAGGGGTGATGTGCAGGTGCCCAGATAGATGGTGTGCACACAGAGAGTTTATATCATAGCAGAGGAACACAACCCAAGGAAACCACTGTTTTATAGCAGGCAACACGCAAACCTGCCCTTCGTTCCAGAGGGAAACATTACCTTATCCCTCTAGTTTTCTCTCTGCAGCAATCCTGAGAAATGATCAGGTAAAGATCAATCAGGGCCTGGCATTATTGACAAACCCAGCCAGCTACAAAGGAGCACAAGATACCCCTGGAGGAGTGCTGCCCACAATAATATAATGGGAAACCAGAGATGTAAACAAATCATTGCAATCAGCACAGTACATCTTAGGAAGAACATAGCAACTTAAACAACAAAATTAATAAAACCTTCTACCTAATAGCCTAAATTTTTAAACAAGTGCATAAAGAGACTGAGGAATCCCTGCATTGATTGTATGAGATTTAATTCAAGAAAATGCTCAGATCATTAAGGAATGTTATGGTTCCCCAGAAACCTCACCTTTGTAGAACAGCAGATGACAGAAAAGGAGGCAAAAAACACCCAGGCTGTTCTTCACAATGTCTAGCTTAGTGTTTCACCAATTCTTTTAGGAAATAAAAATTACAAAATTAACAGCAAAACCCCACTGCGGTTGTATTTTTGTAGGTCTTTAATATATAAAAATGTACATAAATTTTTATACGTACTACACTGAGATGTTCAATTTTTTTTCAAATGATGCCTTCTGTTGTCATCATAAAAATATAAAATTAACATAATTCCTTTAGAACTATTGGGTCATTACCCAATTGATAATTGTAGTAGTAAAACTCAGTTGGGCAGGAAGGGCAGAAAAAGTAAAAATTCACCCTTAAAGAGTGGTATCTACATCAAGGTACCTGGTCAAAGGTACATACTTATTGCAAAATTTACCTAAAAACAGATGAAGGGAATTTGATATAAGGCTGTAAAGGAAATAGGACTGACGTTTTTGTATATATCCCCAGCCTCTTCTTACTGTTAACCTCTTTTTCACAGCTAAGGACCAATTGTTATCTTCTCTTCTGCCTTCTTTCTCAAAATAGGGAAACATCTGTCATTGATTTCACACTACTTACCTCTCATAGTAGTATTTGCATTTTAAACTTGCGTCTGAAATGGTAGAAAGAAAGCCTTTGTGCTCTGTATTAGGAATTTCATGCATCAGCAAAGTATGTGTGATATGACTGGTCAGAAGTAATTGATACAATGCAGAAGAAATCCCATGGACATCGAGAAATTAAACTTAACTCAGTAGTTGTTAAAGCACCTAGAAGTCAGGTTAGCTCAGAGAGGGGAGCAGTTGCACCCTCTCTAGACACAACAGATCATGAGCTACTGCTCTTTTAGCGCTGCTGCTGCCATCATTCTACTTCAAGATTATGTCCTAAGAGTTTTTTTATCACCTTGGACTATGCCATTGCCTCCTTGGCATTTTCAACACGAAGCCTGAAGGGTATCAGTCTTAACACAACCTATCCCCTATAGCTCATTTTAACATATGCTCCTTTGCTTTCTGTTTCTTCCACTTAAACTGTATCTTATGGTCTAAATCCAACTCTTTCTTTTTAAGAAAAGGCAGAGGCAAAGTAGCTCGGTGTAGCTTCATTGGCTTTGGGATAAGGCAGAGACTTGAATTTGCATCCTGGTGGAACGATTTGAATGATAGCCAGGTAAACTTGAACAGTAACCTGTTTCTAAAGCTTGATATACTGACCTATTAATCTTTTTAAAAAGAAATCAATATTTTGAAAAATGGGTGCAAAGATTATAAACAAGAGGAAGCGATTGTGGCACATAGTAGGTTTTCAATAAATGGTAGCTATTTAAATCCACCTCAAGTTCTAACTCCTACAACGAAGCAGTCACTGTTCAAATCTTCTACTTTTGGGGCGCCTGGGTGGCACAGCAGTTAAGCGTCTGCCTTCGGCTCAGGGCGTGATCCCGGCGTTCTGGGATCGAGCCCCACATCAGGCTCCTCCGCTATGAGCCTGCTTCTTCCTCTCCCACTCCCCCTGCTTGTGTTCCCTCTCTCGCTGGCTGTCTCTATCTCTGTCGAATAAATAAATAAAATCTTTAAAAAAAAATCTTCTACTTTTAATGAACTTCCTTTGAACTATTAGTCAGTGTGACATAATTTAGAAGTTAATTGTTCTTTAATTATCTCATGTAGATTATATTTGTCTTGCCAATTTAAAGGTAAGTTTGTCTATCAGGTACCATTAGTATTTTTGATAATAAAAAACTGTATGGCAAATTCTGGAAATAAATATGGAGGACATTGTCAGATAAGAGCTCCAGGTAGTTCTTACACCTAAAGAGAAATAGAAATCTTTATGAGAGAATTTGAGTCCTCATTAGGATGGTAAGGGTGGAAGAATAGAGTTGTGATAAATGTTATATACAGCCAGAACTTGATAACAAGGACAAAAGTGTGTTTTTAGGGGCACCTGGATGGCTCAGTTGGTTAAGCATCCAACTCTTGGTTTTGGCTCAGGTCATGATCTCAGAGTCACGAGATCAAGCCCCATGTCAGGCTCCATGCTCAGTGGGGAGTCTGCTTTGAATTTCTTTCTCTCTCTGACCCTCCCCTTTCTCTCTCTCTCTCTTGAATAAATAAATAAATCTTTAAAAAATGTATTTTGATTTACCAACATCTGGGTACAAGTTCACAAGGATGTCACAAACATGACCAATCTACTGATATTCTGTTGATTCCTGAAAACTATAGGGATCATGACTGATCCCAGAGTTTATGGCCAAGTTAGGTATATATGAATTGGTTGAATGGTTTGACCCATGCAAGTAACAGGAGGTGAACACAGGGAACCAGGCAGGCTAAAAGGTGAAGGAAGAAAAGGACTGGTTTCAGGAACAGTAGATTCCTATAAGGACTGACTATATTCTAAGAGCACTGCTCAGTATTTATTAAAAAGTTTAACAAATGATATCAGGAAATGAAATAAGCATCTGGACATTGATTGCCATGGAGAGGTGATAAGAATAAAGGAAAGGGTAAGAAGAATATAGAGAGGAATATTTTACATAATTAAGGATTTATAACAGGATGGGAAGGGCCAAGATGGTTTGAAGAATAAATAAATTCAAGTAAGACTAGTATTACAGCAAGGAGAGCAAGGGGAAAGAAAGAAAGAAAGAAAGAAAGAAAGAAAGAAAGAAGGAAAGAAGAAAGAAAGACTAACTCAAGGGAAAAATACCAAAGATTTCATAGATGGGAAAGAAAAAAAAAAGCCCCCTTCAAAAAAATCTAAATTAGACTGGCAATATACTTAAGAGCCCACTGAAGAAAATTCACTTTCAATCTATCAATATTTCAATAAAAATAAGGGTTAAATAGACATTTTTAAAGGTACAAAGGTACAGGAAGACATAATTTGTTATGAAGTATCTTAAGGATGTACTCTGGTTAAGAGATGACATTCATCAAGAATTAGGCATCAGACCCAGGAATCAGCATAACAAAACTAAAAATGACCCAAATGTTCCTCAACCTGTGAAAGGCTAAATAAAAGGTGATCTATTCATACACTGGAATATTATTCTGCAATAAAAAGGAATGGAGTATTGATGCATACTACACTGCAGATAAGCCTTGAAGAAGCATGCTTAAAAAAGAAGCCAGTCAGAAACACCATGTTACATCATTTGATATATCTATTTCCAGAGTAAGCAAATCTATGAAGAATGTTCTAAATGAAAATGTTCTAGAATTGTGGTGATGCTAGCACAATTGTGAAGATACTAAAAACCACTGAACTGTACCTTCTAAATGGATGAATTATCTAGAATGTGACTAATATCTCTATAAAGCTGTTACAAATCCAAAATTGTCTCTTCATACATCAAAAGCCAAGTTTCACATTCGACATACAGATTGTAACTTTGAGCTTGGTTATGTGAACATACATTTCATATAAAGACACTAAGACTTGGAGGAAGTCAAGATACTCACATCGTACTTGTGCACATCTGCTAAGCTAGCTCAGCTGCACAAATCCCTAGTATCCATTAGTTTATTGTTTTTCTTCTTAATTTGGTTTGGTTTGATTTTGTTTCTGTGTACATTTCGGTATCACCCAACATATTATATCACTAGAAACAACAGATCTAGGTTCTGAGGAATTTTATATATTGCCAAATATTTTCCTAGGCATATATTTTTATTTATAAACATATTTGCAGAGCAGAAAATCTCTTTGTTATTTCACATGTTTTGATACAAAAGACGTGTCCTCCAAATCCAATTTTGCTGTCAACTTGACTGCTCTTATGACCAAATTTTTTACTGTGATTTTATTTCACACTTTTAATTTTCTACCCCCCATTTTAGGTGGCTAGAAATACCAAAGCTAAAGGAATTATTTTAAAATACCCATTTGTATGATTCAATTTAATCTGAACATACCTACATTTCTCTCAGGCCAGACATATAAAATCAATGGGCGATTTAAAATATAATTACATGTAGAGTGTCTGGGTGGCTCAGGTGGTTAAATAATCCAACTTTTGATTTCAGCTTAGGTCATGTTTTCAAGGTTGTGAGATTGAAACCTAACTCCGGCTCTGTGTTGGGCATGGAACCCTCTTAAGATTCTCTCTTTCCCTCTCCCTCTGCTCCTCCCCCTGCCTCCTGTTCTAAAAAAATTTTTATTTACATGTATCTCCTTTAAAATTTCCCACCTGTGGAAGAGATGAAAAACATGTTGCATCAAATATAATTTCCACAGTTTATATTCAGGAGCTTACATTTACATATATTTATGTTATCCGAGTCTAAGAAACTATCATATACATGATATATGCGTATATATATATATATATATATATATACACACACACACACACATTTGTATATACTTACATACTTACCTAAAGAGGCAAGAACTACAGCTCATGTTTGCCTCTTGGTTTGTGTTTTTGCTCTGGTATGGTAATTCTATAAATGGAACCTAAATAAAAGGTGAGCACCAGGAATCCATGAATTATGGAGAAGAATTACACATTAACTATGATAGATTTTGAAAAAAACTGATTCTTTTTTTATTATTTAGCAATTTTTTGATATTCCCTTAAAACATTAACTTTGTTGAAAATGTATATGATTATTAAACCACCATCTCCAGAGGATTATTCAGGGGGCCCCTTCCTATTTATCTCTGTCTGCTAGTGACGCCAATGTCTTGTTCCACCCTCCCATCTCCTGCCTTTTCCTCTATTGCCTACCACACTCTTCTCTCCTATTGCTATTCCTTGAGGAAATTCTTTTGTTGGGAAATTTGCTTAAAAGAATTAATTAAATAATTAGTTACACAATCCACAATAGAGAACTATTATGTTTTTAAATTTCCAGTTACGCCTTTAGACAAGTACAACAATACATTCAATACTGTCTTTGAAAATATATTGACGCCTAGCTGAAGAATTTCTCCTTTTACTACTAACCTCTAACAACTATCAACTCCTCTTATTCTGAAACACTAACCAGATGTTTGCAGTTTGCCCTCAAGCCAAGACTAGAAGACACGTATGCTAAAACACAGCAAAGAGGTATTAAGTTTAAACATGTCAAACAAGAGAGTGGTTGATCAAGTCCCTCTTAGTGAGTTCTTTTTTAGAATAAGCAACCTGAAAACTTTTGCTAGGTGTATATTCTCAAAGGATGAGTGCTTCATTGCTATTCCAGCACTTTCAATCCCATTCCTGAATGGCAGGAGCTATTTGAGGGTAGAAGTGACTCCGAAAGCTGCAGGGGAAAAAATAGGTCAGGGCAGATCTTGCCTGCAGTTATGTGTGGCTATGAAAAGCAAATAAATGACTGTGTCCTACATTAGTTTTAAAGGCCTGCCAAGACAAGTTGAGGCCTGTGTGTGTTTGCATGGGTGTGTGCACACACATAAGTTTTAGAGAAAGTTGGAAAATTAGTAGTGCTAAAGAATGATCCAGATAATGTGCATAAATTCCAATATGGAATTCTGAAACCCCTAACAGAAAAAGTGTCATCTCATTCTCTACTTTCTACCATGCTCCGCTCAGAAGGGCAGAGTCACATATCATTATTAAAGCCAAGAAGAAGACTTCACAGAAGCTAAGCACCCAATCCTTTTGTCAGCAGATGGAGGAATAATTCTATGAATTGAGTGAGTAGAGTTAGAAAATAAGGCAATTTCACTAGTTAACTTCAGTCACAGGTCCAAATGAAGGAGTGTTAAAGACATCTGTGCCCAAGTCCTGGAAATTCATAGGTCACCTTTTCCCCAAACCTTAGGCACCTTCTTTAATCTTTTCATGAACCCCTTTCTCCTTTAAGGCTCCAAAGTTTTACCTGTTTACTTCCTTGCTTAAAGCCATAACTAATTACACAAATGTTCTCACTGATTTCTTCTTTCTGCAAGAATGACTCTATTATTGGATATAATTTCCTCACTTAAAAAAATTGGTTTGTTTTGACTTTTTGAAATGTCTTTAAATGCTCATCTATAAAAGAGTTTATTGTTAAATAGTGTGAAAGCAAAGAAAGAGTCGAAAAAATAACACACTAGAAGTCAAAAAGGATCCAAGGATAGTGGAAAAGAGACTAAAAAAAAAAAAGGTCTTTTATTTTCTTGTTTAGGGTTCTTTCCCAGGATTGTTGGTTAATTGTTTATTATAAACATCCACATAGGAAAAAAAAGTGAAGCTTTGGTGCAATTTATGACAAAGAGAAAAAAGCAAATGCATGAGAAAGCTATTACAAAGTACATCAATGAAAATGCTGTCTTCTCATAAAAAGTTTGCCAACTATATATTAATTCTCAGATAAATAGAAATTGGCTAGCAAAATTAAATATAGTTGATTTATATGTGTAAGAAAGTGTGATATTTTTGACTTACAACAAATATGTATTTGTTTCTCATCCCTGTTTCTATCACTGAGCTCCTAAACCCTTAGAATTTCCTAAATGCTCCTGAAAACCAAAAAGGTGAATTTTGCTGTTTTAAAAGTTACTTTGGGTCCCCACCTAAGAATGAAGGCTGAGTGTCCAGAGAACCGACCAAGTGATGTGAGGGCTGGAATTTTCAATCCCATCCCCCTAACTTCTGGGGAGGACAGAGGAGCTGGAGATTGAGTGAATCTCCAATGGCCAGTGATTTAGTCAATCTTGCCTATTTAGTGAAGCCTCCGTAAAAATCCAACAGGATTGGAATTGGGAAAGCTCCTGGGGTTGATTAAGACATGGAAATTTGAGGAGAGTGGCATGCTCCAAGAGGGTATGGAAGCTCTGTGCCCTTTCCATATATCTGGCTTTGTGCACCTCTTCCATATGGCTAATGTAAACTGCCAACTTCAGGTGATAATGATGTATCAGTGTCAGTTAATAAGTAGTAACAAAGATACAACTGTGGTGCAGGATGTCCATATTGGGGGAAATTGTACCTTGTGAGGATAGGAGGTGTATGGGAACTCTCTGCACTCATTTTTTGCTATGAACCTAAAACTGCTCTAAAAAAGCCTATTAAAAAACAGAGAAAGGGAGTTGAACATTGTTCAAGTATGTTAAGGTATTTGCATTTTTTTTCAAGAAAGGTAAAGAAACTGATAAATTTCAGATTTTGTAAAGTCAAGTAGGCATGCTAAAGAAATGCAATATATGATTTCTATACTAATGTTAAAAGGAGAAAATGGAGAAATACAGATTAATGCGATTTAAAAAGATGGAGATAACTGGATATATCTTCTTTTTAATCAAAGTAATTAAAGTATATTATATACAAGCCCCATTCTTTTTAAGTATACAAAATTGTTAAAAATAAAAGAAGGCAGAAAGCTGTACTAGAAAAATAAAGAAAACTATTGCAGCTTATTTTAACTCATATTAATATAACTTTAAAGTAAAACCAACTCTTAAGGAAAAAATAGGCAGAATACATAATGGTAACAATTTTGAGTCTGTTCCTAATAATAGAGTTTAAAATATGTAAAGCAAGAGTGACATAATTACAAGCAGATACTTTCAACTATATAATTATAGTAAGATATCTTTATAAACTTATTTCAGTAAAGGATAGATAAAGCAGACAAAAATTTAGCAAATGACTAAAAGAATTCCATGGGACACATAGGATTAACTCTGGAAGGATGAGCTAGGTGCATGCGTTGATGTTGCTCATATGAACATTGTGCCCTAAACAGGACATAGACATCACTACACAAAAACTTTCTATAATTCACCTCTCCAATGAAAATATTTATAATGTTAATGAAAACCAATTATTTTTTAATCAGGACATCTCCATCTAACTATTCATGAATATTTAATTGAAACAAATGATAAATGTTTGGTTTATTATAGTAAAACATTGAGTTACTTCTTTTTAATAGATCTCTATAAAATAATAGTTCACCATTTATAGCCAGCACTTAGCAATAATTTTAAAGACGGACTAATTAAAAATGCATTCCTATGATATATAATAGATTCATTATAATTAAAAATATATCATTCACATGAATGACTATGGAAAATGTCTTACAACCTACTCAAAATTATCCTTCTGAATAAAACTGTATCTGGAAAAATAAGGAAAATCGTTGTATTTTTGTGTAAATCAGGACAATCTGTTTCATACTCAATATAAGTGGACACATGATATATCATAAAAGCTTAATATGATGATGTCTACCATTTTAAGAAAAAGAGCAAATAGTTGATGTATTACATAAATCATACAATACTTAACATGTATAATATATTTAATTTGAGATTACTATTTGTGTTAGTTTTTATGTTTATACTGTATCCTATAGAAAACATTTAAATCCAAGTAAATTAGAGAATTTTTTTAAAGCAAGTTTGAATCAGAAGTCTTCTTACCGGACAGTTTTGTGTTTTAAAAGGCCTTTAGCTGATTTATGCAGAACTTATCCCGAAAGAACTGTATTATATTACATCATTTTTTATTTAAAGTTTTGATCCTACAACATTGGCGCTTCAAAATATTACAAATCAAAGAGACTTCTATTCAAAGAATTTATGAAAAACAAAAAGGCATGCTATTTTTTCCTGTCCTTAAAAACAGAATTATTTGATTTGCAATAAAATTTGCAATAAAATCTGAAACAAGTCAAAACAATAACTGAAATATTTTAAAAACTTAAAAGAGGGAAAAGAAACAACTTTCAAAGCAAACTCCTGAAATCTAAGTTATCTTAGATGTGGAAAAGTGTTGGTCAAAAACCAAAATTAATTAACACAATATAATAAAATAAAATAAAAAAAAAAAAGGACTTCAAACTACTTATTCAAAGTAAAAAATGTGATATTTCCTTTATTAAAAAGAATTTTCCTGTTATCATTCAGCATTCTGAGAAAGACAGTAGAATATTTATCAATTTTGTAAAGTCTCAAAAATATAAAATAATTTTCAGTTTTCTGTTTCCTGAATTAGTATTCTCACTTAAAGGATATTTCATTCTTGATTGGAAGCCTCAAATATGTATATTATACATATTTTCAAAGTGGCACCAATGTACTCTTACATAAAACCCAAAATGTTATGCAAAATTGTTTGTTTTAATTTGAATATTATTTATAATACAATGAAGCAACATTTACTAAGCATTTATGGAAGTGCTATATTAGGCATCAAGCACAGCTGTTAATCTGGGAGTGAGAAGCCATTAATGAGTACTAATACCCCACATTATTGTAGCAGTCATAAAATATACAAGCACTGAAAAGACTTGATTCTCACATTCAAGGATTATTCAAGCTACTTAGGAAAACAAAGGAATACTGAGAGACAAAATTAGGTGTCAAAATATTTGCATATTTAAAGTTACACTAAGTAGTTTATTGCTAGTTTTGAGTCTGGGCTACTAGACAAATTTTAGCCCTCAATTATATTCTACCATTTTGCTCCTCTGTATAACCAGGCTGTGTCACTCTGCATTACAGGTGCTATGGCCCATCAAGATTTATGCATTTCCTCCCATTCAGAGCTCAGGACCCAGAGTTCTTTTTTTTTTTTTTTTTTTTTTTTTTTAAGATTTTATTTTTATTTATTCGACAGAGATAGAGACAGCCAGTGAGAGGGGGAACACAAGCAGGGGGAGTGGGAAAGGAAGAAGCAGGCTCATAGCGGAGGAGCCTGATGTGGGGCTCGATCCCATAACGCCAGGATCACGCCCTGAGCCNAGTACAGAGGCGAACAATGAGCTGTAAACAACAGTATCAGCAGGAAAAAACCCTAAGTATAGAAGTTTAAATGTCTGCATTCTAAAATGAAGAGAGCTGTCTTTGTGTAAGAGCACCCTAAAACTTTAAAATACATCGAAGAAAAATTACTTTTAGTAGAAAAATAGTGAGAGAAGATAAAAAGTATTGGACTTTTTAGATCTTATCTATTTCATGAGCTATAAAAAGCCTAAGGATATCATAAAACAAAGAAAAGTGTCAATTTCTTTCCAATCTGGTTCTCACACAGTACTTTAGAGTCAGTGTGGAGTCCTCCAGTTTCTGAAGTTACAATGATTGTCATTCTCAGCTTATGTTGTTGTGAGCTTCTACCATTACCTTTGCCTCATTGGTATTTTCTTGAGAGGTAGTGAGAGGTGGTAGTGATAACAGCTACAACTTTAACTGTGTTATAAATCATCATAATGATACTTCAAAAAAACTCATTAGATCCTAAAATTTATGTGTAGATAAATAAAGAGGTGAAATTCGGATGAATTAATTTCAGCACTAATGCTCATTACTATAACTTCCTTCACTGCTATACTGTTGTGTCAGTGAGGTAAAAATAAATATGAATATGGAAAACTAATTTCATATTTTGGAAGGACTTTAGTTTACTAGATGTTAAGCTATGTATTTCATTTTTAAATTTTATCTTCTGAAAATTACATAATGACTACTGGCTTCTGAGTCATTGATAAAACGTTTATTCAAACAACTCATTTAAAAAATGTTCCATGAATACTTACCATGTACTTACAGGTGCATGTATTTATTCATAAGCATTTATTACTTGCCTAGTACGTCACAAGTATTATCATGGTTATTGAGGATCTAACATTGAACAAGAGAAAGAAAGATTATTTTTGCTTTTTTCAAGTTTATGGTCTATACAGACACTAAATAAATAATTCCACAGGTCTTTGCTCATTTACTCTTGTAAGATAAAGAATATACATATTCTATCTCTAGGAAATACATAATTGAATTAGATAAAATACACATATACCAACATTAACTTGTCATTAGATCCGCATTATAAGCGGAGTATTTGCTGTGGTGGACACAAAAGATACACTGCCCAAATCCTCCTTTTCCCAGCAAGGACTGGTTGCCCCAGCCATCAATCAAGCCTCCTTTTTGTCAGCTTTTTCATGGTTTGATGCAGCTATTGAAAGCCGTGTTATGTAAGGGCATGCACTTTTGGTGATGACCCAAATCTAATGACTGATGATACGTCATAACTCCTTATGAGGTTGGCTAAAGCTTTATTGGTTGTTTTTTGTGGTTTAAGTCCTCCCTCTGACCAATCCTTCATCTCTCACCTCTCTCTTTAACAGTTGTCATCTCCTAATAAATAGCCTGCACACCAAACTCCACCTCGATATCTGGGCTGATTTTGAAGAAACCAACCTGTGATATTTGGTTTTGGGAGTCATCCTAGAAAACAGGTGATAAGGTGGGACTTGGGGAGCTGTATCCCACACTGCCTTTGCTGGCAATGAGAACCCCCACAAGCAGTAGGTCGAGCACAGATAGTTCCTGGCACAGAATGGTGAGCCAATTATTTATTTATTTATTTACTCTCACTGGTAGTGAATTGAGATGATTTACTCATAGAAGGCAATGTACTAACTGTTGTAATTCATCAGGAACTCAGGAAGTTTGGAAGGAAAGAGTAAATCTAAGGATAATGTGTTGGATGGCTATTACTAAGTGCCATTGATAACCTATATAAATGTAAGTATGAGATGCTAGTGATTAACAAGCAATTGAAAACTATGTATAAAAAACAGATAACCTTACTAGAAATTTACAAATAAGCTCTCATCTCATCTCTCAAAAAAAGAAGGCGGCAGAGAAAGGTGAAAATCAGGCCAGAGCTTAATAATCAGACCATTTCAGAGAACTCCAGAGGTTAAATGCCAACCAAATCTGATCTGTTATGTCAAAGGCAGGATCCTGTTGACAATAAACAGGACTCTGACAGTTGGGATGGAGACATTTAAGAGAATTCTCATGAAAATATTGAACCCACAGATATTCAGAACTCTTTATGCATGCAAAAATGACACATTTCTTCTTCTTAAGAATTAATGCTCCACACTTCCCTGAACAAAACTGTAGATGCCTTTTTGAGCAAGACACATTTGCCTCTCCTCCCCTCCCTCCACTAGTCCTACAACTAGTGTTAAGTCATGACATAAACTAATTTGATCTAATAAGGAAACAGAGAGACAAACAAACAGATATATCTCCCAGCAATAGCAAGACCTAGCCAAACATATACCAGCAGGAGCCAGGGAACAATGTATGGGACTAGATTCTTAGGATACTTAATCTAGGGGACTGGAACATAAAACTGGATCAAGGAGCATTTATTCATTTGGGAGCATTTTCCCAAGACATAGATTTAAATGCTCTAGCAATGACCCCATGAAATGTTGAGAACTCACTGCTAGCATGGCTTCCAGGGGCAGGGAAAAACCAATGGCCCATGATAATTAAAATTAAAATGCCAGAGTTGCGGGGCAGACTGTGAAAAATGGGATTAAAAGGCTCAGTAACGTGAACATGCTGGAGTGAGTAAACCGTGTAAAGCAGAAATACTCGCCACAGAGGGCATAGAAGTTATGCCATTACTAAGATCTTGAGGAATGCACTAGTAAGAAAGGCAGTAGCAATACTGAAAAGTTTGACAGTGGTTCCCCTCTGTAAGGAGGCCTGTCAGTAGAAGAGACTCACTAATAGTAGTGGCAATGATAGGACCTGAAACAATAGAGGCCAGGCAGCTGAGTTTAAACACTAGAAGCTAGAAGAATACAATTTCATAATGAGCTTCAGGATCAGAATGATAGACAAGGGTGCTTGATCCGGAGTCATGGAGATTGTTAACAGAATATGGTAGAATAGAATTAACAGAATTCTGTTAACAGCCTATCCCTGCAAACAAACTAGATGGGCAGCTAACAAAGGCTCTATCCAACCTGTACCATCAGGAGAAATCAAGAATAGGTTAGGTAGGATCTGGGCACTCATTTCAATAAAGATCATAGTCCTTACCCAAGTTTCTAGACTTGAGCCATTTTTCAGGTCTAGAATTCATTGTTTTAAAAGGAGACCAGGTCCACAAGAGGATGGATTCTAAAACGCTATGACAATTACAAACTGTAATGATTCTCCTAGTCTTCCTCCAAAGGGATCTATAGTAATTCTCTTAGATAACTGTAAATTGGGGAAAGGGAAACATTTTGAGGACCACTATTGGATACAGGGACTGAAACAACATTGATACCTGAAACATAATGCTTTGTTAGAGAGGGGCACATACATGGCAGATAATTAATTCTAGACTTACTTTATGTATATCCAATGTCTTATTCCTGAATGTTTGACTGAGATTGGCATACTTCGTAGTCAAGTAGTTAACGCAACCAGCACATTAGTCCTTAGTCTTTGGAATAAGAGGGAATATAATGAATGTATTAGTCGGAATTCTCCAGAGAAATGAAACCAACCAAGTTTTACACACACACACACACACAGAGTTAATATACATATATAAAATTATAAGTTATGTTATAAGTATATGTTATATACACACATAAAGATATATATATATGCTTATATATATATGAAGATCTTTATATCTTACATATATATGTCTGACATATATATAAAGAGATTTATTATGAAGAATTGGCTCACATAATTATGGAGGTTGAGAAGTTGTTAGAGCTGCAATTAGTAAGCTAGAGACCCAGGAGAGCTGATGTAAGTCTAGTCTTGACTCTGAACCCCTGAGAATTAGGACTGTTGATGGCATAAATTCCAATACAGAAGAGGCCAGGGTTAAGCCCTAGGAAGAGCTGTTTTAGTTAGAATCTGAAGGTAAGAAAAAAACAGTGTCTCAGCTCAAACAGTTAGGAAGGAGGAGTTTCTTGGGTCAGGGAGATTCAGACTTTTTGTTCTCTGTTGGCCTTCATCTGATTGGATGAGGTCCACCATTTTAGGGAGGACAATCTAACTTACTTGGTCTACTAATTCAAATATTAATTTCATCCAAAACACCCTCACGGACATACCCAGAATAATGTTTGACCAACTATCTGGACATTCTGTGGCCCAGACAAATTGATACATGAAATAACCATCACAGTGAAGAGGATCAATGGAATCCTCTGAAAATACTCTTCTTCTATGATAGATAGATAGGTAGATAGATGATAGATAGATATAGATAGATAGATGATAGATAGATAGATGATAGATAGATAGATGATAGATAGATAGATAGATAGATAGATAGATATAGATAGATGATAAATAGATAGATAGATAGACAGACAAACTTGCATTTTAGGAATGATCAAAAGTTGGTGCTATCCTAAAAAGTTCTAAAAGATACAGGGATAGGAGTCCCTACACATCTTCATTTAATTTACCAATCTGGCCTTGTAGAAACCAGATGAATTCTAGAAGATTAGAGTAGATGACTACAAACTCATATATGCAGTAACTTCAATTTCAGCCACTCTAACAGATGTAGTATCCTTATCAAAGTGTATTAATGTTGATTCAGTTACATGGAATACACCCTTTGATTTGACGATTATTTTATAATTTAGTCATAAACAAGAAGAAAGAAAGTGCATTAAATAAAATGAACAACTTTTCAGCAAAGAAGGTGTTGCAAGCCCATGACCATGAACCCACTGGCCATTTCCACACCACACTATCCAAAACCTGCTGTCTTAGTGGAGTGTTGAAATGGTCTGCTGACTTGCAGTTGAAGCACTAGATGGAGATAATAAGAGAATCAGGTGTTATCATCTAGGTTGCAGGACATGCATTGCATCAGACATCTTAACATGTTACTATGTTCCCATTAGGAAAAATATATAGGTTTGGAAAATAAGAGATTAAAACAGAAAAAAATTCCACCTACTATCATTCCCAATGACCCACTAGAGCTCTTCGTCCCCATCTGCACAACTCTGTGAGATTAGAGTTCTTGGTCCCCCCTATTAGTCAGGGTTCTCCAGAGAAACAGAACCAACATAGAAAGTGATTTATTATAAGAAATTGATACATGTGATTATGGAAGCTGGTCAGTACACAATCTGTACTGTAGGCCCGCAGAATGGAGACCCAGGAGAAATGATGGTGTAGCTGCAGTCCCAAGACCAGTGGACAGAAACCCAAGAATGTCAATGGTGCAGATGAGTCTAAGGCAGTCTATGGGAGAATTCTCTCTTGCTCAGACAGGCTAATCTTTTTCTTCTATTAAGAACTTCAACTATGGATAAAGCGACCCATATTATGGAAGGCTATCTGTTTACTCAAAATTCACTAATCAAAATGTTAATCTCATCCAAAAACATCCTCTAAGTTGACACATAAAATTAGCCATCATAAATCTACCTCTTGTCAACTGGATACCTATACTCACCTCCTTAAAAATATATATTTTCTAAATACAGACCATAACAAGGTTATTCTCCCATCTAACATGATACCTGACTATTATGTATACAACAGAAAATGCACTAATACTTCCCCCAAAAGAGGAAGCAAAGGCTTTAGATAATGTTTACTCTCATTCATTATTGCTTCAAATATTTCTTCTGTTCCTATCTCTTTCTTTTCCTTCTGCTATTCCATTATACCTTTTGTACTTGTCCTACAATTCTTGGATATTCTGGGTTTTTCTTTCTTTTTTCTATTTGTATTTGAATTTTGGAAGTTTATACTGATATCTTTTTAAGCTCACTAGATAGTCTCAGCCATATCTAGTCTACTGGTGAGCCCATCAAAGGCATACTTCACTGCTGGTTACCATGTGGATTTGTTTTTGTTTTTGTTTTAATTTCCAGCATCTCCTTTCTTAGAGTTTTCATCTATTTGTTTATATTACCCTTATGTTCTTGCATGTTGTCCATTTTTTTCCATTAGCTCTTTCAGCACATTGATCATAGTTGTTTTAAATTCCTAGTTTGATAATTCTAACATCTCTGTCATAGCTAAGTCTGGTTCTGATACTTGCTCTGTCTCTTCAAGTTGTGATTTTCGTCTCTTAGTATATTTTTTAATATTTGTTTGAAAGCAGAATGTGATACACTGGGTAAGAGGAACTAGGATAAATAGACCTTTAGTGTTAAGTTTTGTGTTTATCTGAGTAGAGAGTAGGCTGTATTTACTGTGTAATGTAGCTGTAGGTGTCAGGGGCTTAAATTTCTTCCAGTACCCTATTCTTGTCTTCTCAATGTCTTTGGGTTTCCCTAGAGATTTCTTCTTAAATAAGGTTTGAGACTTGCCTCTTGTAATCACCTGTTGTTATATAGGAGCTCTACTGATGTGGTGGTAAGGTATGGGGGGAAGAAAGGGAAGCATTGCATAATGGTATGATTTGGTCTCAGTCCTTTAGTAAGCCTCTGTCCCTAGGTTGTGACCTCCCAAGTGTTTCTCAGCCTATTTCTGCACCCTGTTAGGTGGGACAGGAAGGCTAGAGGGAACTGGAGTTGTATAATTACCCTTCCTCAGATCAGTTAGGCTCTAGTTAAACCCACTTCAGCTAGATTCTGATAAAGTAGTTTCTCTTGAAAGCAGGAATTGTTAAGAAGAATAGAATTCTCTGGATGTATTTTTAAAAGGTTACTTTTCCCCTCCCTCTGTCAGAAGCATTGGTTCTTCTCCAACTTTCACTGTGAGAACCTATATTTCTTTCATGGAAGTAAGCAGTTTTCAAAAGTTTGGGGAGCACTTTAAGACTGCCCCTCCTAAGTTTTTTGTTTCTTTTTTTTTTTTAATTTCTCAAATTTGTTCACAATAAGCCTCTAGCAACCTGTAAATTTCAATTTAGGTTTTCTTACCCCAGCACTGGTTCCCATGGAAATCCTGTTTCTTGGCCGTGCCCTGGTAAGCTGTGATTCTCTGTATCCACCTGTCAGCCTCTACAATTTTGGGGGCAAAAGTTGGCCCTGTGACCTTGATTCTCAGATGTATCTGAGATGTTAATTTTCAGTTTGGTCAACATTTATCTTGCTGTGAGGTTTATAGTGGTGACTACCAAGCCTGATTTTACAATTTTTTATGGAAATTAAAGGACTGGATTTTGTGTTTGAGGCAGTCTGTACAATGGCTAGTGCCATAGTAGTGTGCTGATTGGGCAAGTTTCCCATATTTCCTTTCCCCCCAAATGTGTCTATGATTACCTATAATGGCAATTATTTTTTATGGATGTTAAAGATGTGTTTGATTGAATTTAGCCTTCACTTATGAAGACAACTATTCGAATAGAAATAGGACAATTTCCTAATATGATAAAAGATATCAATATAAAAATATTAGCAAACATTATTATAATAGTAAAATTGGAAGAGTAATTCCACTATAATGAGTTCCAAAACAATGATGTCTATTCTTGTGTCCATAATTCAATCCTGTTTTAAAAGGTTTATCCAAAGGAATCAGAAAATAAAATATGAGTTATAAATATTGGCAGGGAGGAAAATAAATTTTCATTAGTTTCATGTTCCCTTGGGAGGGAAAACAAGAGAAGTAATGTAAAAAAAAATTGAAATCCTCATGAGAATTCAGAAAATACATCTTTTATTAAATAAATATGCAGAATTAAATTGCATTACAGAATATTTGCAAAAATCAAGCTAAAAACAATGTCAGGATATAATTTACAACAAAAATAACAATAGTAAAACATCTTAGCCCAGACTTAATAAAAAAAGCCTATTTTTTAAATAGACAAAAATTATAGGAGACTAGAAAATAAAATATGAATAAATGGAGATACATAGCATTATTTGTGATGCAAAACTGTAATATTGTAAAGGTGTTCGGTTACTCCTAGGTAAACTATAAAATTAATTTAATTTCAGCAAAAATTTTATGGTCACACATTGGATAACTAAAGCCATCTAAATATTAATCTTTTTGTACATTCTCCAAAAGCCATTCAATCCCACAAGGGAAACATATAAAATTACTCATACCCCAAAGAAACAAAGACGCTAAAAAAATTTAATGACATGTGTGTAGGGAAATAAACACTCTGAAACCATTACAGCCAGTCCTAGAGTACCCAACAGAATTGAGTCAGATAAATAAAATGAAAGAGGTCAGTGATGTCATACCAGTAGCTGAAGAAAGGCAAAATGAAGCCTGACCCCCGTCCCAAAAAAAATTCTACACTAGGTGGGGAAATGTTTAAAACAAACCCAAGACTGATTCAATCAGAAAGTTGCTTGATGTGGAAACAAAGGAAAAGCTTGACAGTTCATAGGGACAGAAATAACAGTCTCGTATGGCATCATTTCTAGGAGGGGAGAACTTAACTTAGGACAGATAGACACCTCTTAGAAGTAAAAGACAAGAAAGAAGTAACAGATATTAACGATACTACAGAAACAAGATGATCATGAAACCAGAAGATACAACCATCTCCTACACACACACACACACACACACACACACACACACACACACACACGATTCAATAATGAAACTGTTATTCTGTACTTCACTATGTGGGAGTCAATTCTCCATGAGGTTTTTATGTTTCTGCTCATATTTGGGGAAGAAATACTAATAGCCACTTTTCTGACTTTTTTAATGAAGATGGCATCGCTAACAACTTGGAAGATGGAGAAAAATACCTTCCTCTGGGTAATGGTCTGGCAGTTTGCATGGAAGCCCATTTTGAAAGACTTAGATCACCCAAGGTTTGGATTCCTAGGTGTTATACAAACCCACTAACCCACTAGATACAAAGCATCTCCCTGGGCCAGTCCATGTTACCCCCATGGGACTTCAGGGGGAAGTAAAACTGACATGACAGGGAAGCACAGCATGTTTGATGGGTTGTGAATAGTAAAGCTTTTTGTTTCGATCTTTCACTAACATCTATGAGCAATAGCAGGCTCAGTGGCTGATTTGCAAGTATTGTAAAATCTCTAATTCTTCCCTGTACTTACCTCCTAGCAATAGAGAGGTTTTGAAATAAACATATGCCTCTTGATGTTGCTGGTTCTGAAAATTGAGACATTTGAAAAAGAACTGAAAAAGGAAGGCAATATCTCTACAAAGCCGCCATAAGAATAAATCAGAAAATGTTAACTGAAACATGTTAATTGATGGAGATGCTCACCAATAAACAACCACAAATCAAGGGAATCTTGTAAAGTAACACTCCTGAAAAAATGCACTATCAGAAACTTAAAGACTCGCAATGGAAACAGACAAAAAAATAAAACTTAGAAAATGAAGAAAAGTAATAAAATCATTGCCAAACGAAGCTTAAATATAAGGTGTCCATAAGACAATAATTTTGTCTGAAAACTTAAAAAGGAATTGAGAAAAGAAATACAAGTTGCCAAGAAAATGAAGATCAAAAAAAGAACGTTTTTAAATAATTCGAGAATTTTGCACATATCTAAAGATAACCAACCCTGAATTGTAAAGAGCAAAGAAAACTAAAAGTGTTGTCCTGTAATTGATTTAACTTTGACTCAAACATTTTCTAGTTGATTTTTTTTAAAGTAAAATATTTTGAATTAAAGTAATCAATTACCTGTCACACATACTGTCTATGAGCAGCCTCTGAGAGAAAGTTTAGAGAGATTTGAATGCACAGGCAGTTAACTGGGGAATGTCTTCGGGAGCAGCACCTGTGGAAGGGAGGGGAGGCTCTTGGACTGGAAAAGGTCTGTCAGAGTTGTCCCACTTTGAGCCAAAATGGCTCGAACTTCATATCCTCCACCTCCATCAGTCACTGGATTGCCTAGGGAGGGTATGACCTTGGATGAGGAAGCTCTCTGCAGCTGAGGCAATTCTTAAGGGGCTAACAGCTGAAGGTTATAGCATTCCAAGCAGTTACATTCCAAACAACTGGGAAAACAAGCCTTTCATGGAATGGAGATCATGGGTGGTGCATCTCTAGTCTACCATACCAGCAAAATGTTTCTTCTCTGAATAAAAGTTAATTTTGTTCTTTTTCCAATCATTTCTAATGAAAATTTTCACACATATAGCAAAACTGTAAAGAATTTTCCATTATCCACATTTCCACCACACAAATGTTATTGTTGACATTTTATTATACCACTATATCACGTATGTATCTGCCTATCTCTGTCAATCTGTCATTAGTATGCTCTTGCCAAAACGTTTCTGATGAATATCATTAACTATGATATCGTTACTTGTTTAAAGTTTCATGTAAAATTTACATAAAATGAAATACACAAATCCTGAGTGTATATTTGCTGAATTTTCACAAATGCATACATCTATGAAACCCAAACCTCTATCAAAACATAGAGGATTGCTATCAACCCTGAGAGTTCCTTCATTTCTCTTCCCACTTGATCCTCCCACCCACCAAGAAAAAACCACTGCCCTGATATTCTGTGACCACAGTTTTTTTTTTTCTGTTCTAGAATTTTGTATAAACAAAATCCTGTAGTGTATACTCTCTTGTGTAAGTCTTTTTGCCCTTTAGTATGATTTTGAATTTCTTGGATGTTGTATGGTTATCAGTAAGTGTCTGTTAGGTTTGTGTTACAGACTACAATTCTATTGTACCAAGTTTGTTAATGATTTTCCTGTTGGTAAATATATGGGCCATCCCCAGTTTTTAGCTTTACATGCTAAAAAAGGTGCTAAGAACATTCATGTACAAATCTTTTTGTGAGTGCTTTTGTCTTCCTTAGATAAATACCTATGAGTGGAAATGGGGGGTCACAGAAGACATTTATGCTTGGTTTTATAAGAAACAGCCAGGCATTTTTCAAAAGTAATTGTATCATTTTACATTCTGATAAAAATTAAGAGTTTCATTTTTTTTCACATGCCTGTCAACATTTGTAATTATCAATCTTTTTAATTTTAGACATTCTGGTACTTGTGCAATGTTATATTGTTATAATTTAAATATCCATGATAACTAATGTTGAGTATTTTCTGTGTGCTTATTGATTGTCAGGCTATTTTCTTTTGTAAGATAATTATTCAGATGTTTAGCCAATTTTTATTGGGTTTTTTTTTTTTACTGTTATAAGAATTATTTGTAATTTTGGACACCCAACCTTTATCAGATACATATTTTCTGAATAATTTCACCAGTCTGTGGTCTGCCCATTACTTTTCTAAAGTATGGTCTTGGATAAATAGAAATTTTTAATTTTGATGACTTTCATTATTTTTGTAATTATTAATTTATGTAATGTGTCCAAGAAAATTTCTGTTGTTGGTGGTCAGGTGTTTCATCTTAGTTTATTATTTTTTTAACAAGAAAAATTTTTACACTAAAATCACAGAAATATTCTCCAATGTTTTTCTTTAAACAGTTATAGTTTTAGCTCTTACATTTAGATCTATGTTTCAACCATAGTATTTATATATAGTGTGAGGAAAGGTTTGATTTTGTTCTATATGTATATGAAAATATTCTAAAATTGTTGTATATACTTGTATTTCTTCCATTTTATTGTTTTGGCACTTTTGCAAAATCAAGTGACCATGTAAGTGTGAGCTTCTTTCTGATCTCTCTATTTTGTTCTATTATTCTATTCATGACATCATCATGCTCCTTTGATTACTGATGTTTTATAATAATTTCTGAAGCCAGGTAGTCAAATTTTCCAGTTTTGCTCTCTTTTACAGACTGTTTTGGATATTTTAGTTATTTGTGATTCAATATAAATTTTAGAACCATCTTGACAATTTCTATAAACAAGCCTGCTAAAATTATCATCAGAATTGTGTTGAATCTGTAGAACAATTTGAAGGTAAATAACATCTTAAGAATACTGAACTTTGTAATCCATGAACATGGTGTATCTCTGCATTGACTTGGGTTTTCTTTAATTTCTCTCCGCAATGTCTTGTTTCAGTGTAGAAGTCCTTCATGGCTATTTCTATTTTTATATTTATTCATTTATTTTTGACATAGAAAATTGTATATACTTGAGGTGTACAACATTATTTCTGATATTGGTGTACATTGTGAAATGGTTACCACAATCAAACTAATTAACATACCCATCACCTCCCATAGTTACTTTTTTTCTTTTTCTTTTTCAACTTAGCAATCTCATTTCTGGGATTGCATCCAAAGTAATTAAAATCACCATCTTAAAGAGATATCTGTACTCTCATTTTTATTGTAGAATTACTCACAGTAGCCAAGATATGCTAAAAATCTGTGTCTGTTGACAGATTAATGGATAAAGAAATTGTGGTAGGTATATGTATGTATGCAGTTTATATATAATATATGAATTATAAATATATATAGTATATACATATTGTATTCTGTCATATATATGTGTATATATATATCTATACACATGAGATTATATATATACATATATGTATATATGAGTGTATATATATTACCTTTAAAAAATAAGGAATTCTTCCCATTCATGACAACACAGATGAACCTGGAAGACATTATCCCAAGTAAAATAAGCCAGACGTAAAAAGAGAAATATCACATAATCTCACTTATATGTAGTTTCCTTAAAAAAAAAATCATTCCCACAGTAACAGAGGAGAGATGGTGTTTACCAGAGGTTATGGGTGGGAGAAAATAAGTAGATATTGGTAGGTATTGATCAAATAGTATAAACTTTCAGTTATAAGATGAATAAATTCTGAAGACCGAATGTATAGCATGATGAATATAGTTAATAATAACATATTGTATACTTGAAATTTGCTAAGGGAGTAGACATCAAGTGTTCTCACTAACAAAAAAGGTAATTATTTTTATTGTATATCTCAAATTAATGTAACAATGTGTATCAATTATACTTCAATTTTAAAAAGGTAACTATTTTTAAATATAGTGCTAAATATTTTGGTTTTGATGCCATGATAAATAAAATTTATACTTTTATTTTCTAATTTTTTTGCTGCTAGTATAGAAAAATATAATTGACTTTTATACACCATGTGCTTTTCTAACTTACTAAATTCAATTTTTAGTTTTTTAAACTAGTTTTTGTTGTTGTTTTTAAAGATTTATTTAGTTATTTAAGAAAGAGGGAGCGTGCAGGTGGGAGCGAGCGCATGTGTGCTAGCTGGGGGAGGGGCAGAGGGACCAGGAGGGGGAGAGAATGTCAAGCAGACTCCCCACTGAGCACAAGCCTGACACTGGGGCTCAATCTCATGACCCTGAAATCATGACCTGAGCTGAAATCAAGAGTTGGATGCTTTAGAGCCATCCAGGCACCCCATACTAGTTTTTTATAGATCCTTTAAAATAGACATTTTTCATAGATTCTTTAGGATTTTCTACATACATAATATATTAAGATGCTATCTTATTTCATTCATAAATTATTTAGAAGTATATTGTTACTTTCCAAACATTTATTTTCCCTAAATGTCTCAATATTATTGATTTCTGCCTTAATTCCATGTTGGTCAGAGAATATACTCTAATTTCAATCTTTTTAAATTTATTAAGACTTATTTAATGGCTAGCATATGGCATGTCTTGGTGATCATACCATGTACTTCTGAAAAGTATGTGTGTTCTATAACTATTGCACGTGGTTTTCAAATAAAACTTTATCAAAGTGGTTGATAGTGTTGATTATATCTTTTATGTCTTTAGCCATTTTTGTCAAATTATTGTTAGTTGCCAAGAGTGGGGTGTTAAACTCTCTATATGTAATTATGGAGCTTCCCATGTTACTAGAAAATTTTTACATTTCTGTGTTTGATATTCTATCAGTTACTAATTCATCTGTTGTGCTGCTTGAATATAAGGTACATAAATATTTATGAATATAATGTCTTNTATATGTAATTATGGAGCTTCCCATGTTACTAGAAAATTTTTACATTTCTGTGTTTGATATTCTATCAGTTACTAATTCATCTGTTGTGCTGCTTGAATATAAGGTACATAAATATTTATGAATATAATGTCTTTCTGATGAACCGATCGATGCTTTTATCACTTTGAATGCCCTCTCTACCACTGACAACACTCTATTTTTTAAAGCATAACTTCATCCCTATTTCACATCAAGGCAGCATATAGTTGTATCTTGTTTTTTAATCCATTCTCGCCATCCCTGAATTCTGATTGGACTGTTCGTCCCATCAACATTTAGCATAATTATAGATATGGTTGGATTTTAGTCCATTATGTTAATAATCCGATTTCTGGTTTTCCATTTCTTTTTTTGTGGCTGTTTTTGTTGTCAATTTTGTTCCAACTTTTCTTCCTTCCTTTGGGTTTTTGTATAATTTTTTGAGGAGGGAAATTATACTTCTTTGTATTATTGGCTGTTCCAGAAATTATATTATATATATTTAATTTTGACACTCTACGTAGAATTATTATTGTACCATTTTGCCTTTAAAAAGATCCACATTATTCTCCTTCATTATCGTCTAAAGTGAGAGAACATTGACAGTGTGTGCGTGTGTGTGTGTGTGTGTGTGTGTGTGTGTGTGTTAGAAATGTTCTTTCAGGTCGCCTGGGTGGCGCAGTCGTTAAGCGTCTGCCTTCGGCTCAGGGCGTGATCCCGGCGTTCGGGGATCGAGTCCCACATCAGGCTCCTCCACTGGGAGCCTGCTTCTTCCTCTCCCACTCCCCCTGCCGGTGTTCCCTCTTTCGCTGGCTGTCTCTTTCTCTGTTGAATGAATAAATAAAATCTTTAAAAAAAAAAAAAAAAAAAAGGAATGTTCTTTCAAATAGAATCTTATGAATTCCACTCTAAAAAAACAGACTAACTTGGGGCATCTAACTGAAGTGGAAACTGATATGGCGCTCTACCTCAGGCACTTCTGGGGACCCACCTCTTTGGCTCTTTTGAACTATTTGAGATCCACTAAGGTAGAGACTGGATTTAGTAACCATAAGAACTCCTTTCAATTCTGAAATTATTTTACATTATCATATGTGTATGTAGAGTGTGACATGGTGATATGCAAGTTTTAGGAACAGAAGTGTGGGCATTTGAAGGTCATGGTTGAGTAGTCATGTAATCCTGCTATCGGTTCCTTCAGAATTATTTCTCTTATCAGTGCCCAGGGGTGATCAGACCCCACAAATGTGCATACCATGCTTAAGACACGCATGGCTCTCAATTTATTAATTTTTAATGAGGCATCATTGCCATGGAAACTGTAAAACTCAACATTTAAGTGATTATAGACATTCTCTCCTATAACAGAGATGAATAAATTGCCAAATTGTAATCTGACAGTTTACTACTTTAGAAAGTGTAGAATTAAAGTCAAAGAGATAGAAACATTCTAACAAGAAATCCTTAAGCTAAGATTGCTTGAGACTCTGTTTCCTAATATAGTGAAAATCTTTTCAAGGGAGTGAGTGGAATTTTTGAAATCTGAGTCAGGCTTCCACTCCGTCAGTGCTAAATGCACCCTAACCAATTTCTGTCTTTAATCTTTAGGGTTGTGTCATTTTTAGGTGATAAGTTCTTTTTTTTTTTTTTCCCTGTATCTTCACATGCGCTGTATTAATTTCCTAGGGCTACTGCAACAAATTATCATAAACTTGGCAACTTAAAGCAACAGCAATTTATTCTCTCACAGTCCTGGAGGCTAGAAGTCCAAAATGAAGGTGTTGGCTGAGTCGTGCTCTCTCTTGGAAGACTCTAGTGAAGACTCCTTTCTTCTTCTTCCTAGGTTTGGTGATTGCTGGCAATCCTTGGCGTTTCTTGGCCTGAAGCTGCATCTCTCCAATTTCTGCCTCCTGTTCACATGACATTCTTCCCTGAGAGTGCATCTGTGCTTTCAAGTAGCATTCTCCTCTCTATGTCCGTGTCTCACTATCCAAATTTCCTTCTTCTTATAAAGACATCAATTATGTTGAATGTAGGGTACACCCTAATTCAGTATGAACTCATCTTAACTTGGTTACATCTGCAAATACACTATTTCTAAATAAGATCATATTCCGAGTTTCCAAATGGACATGAATTTGGGGATGACACCATTCTAACCAATACACATGCCCATCACATTGTCTAGTCAAGCTTTAAGTCATGTACATATAATATTTTGCCTTATTCTACACTCTGATTCATGGCAACCTTTTAGCAACCAATTTACAAGTTATTTTGAGTGTGTATGTTCCCCATTTTCCTTCTTTCCTTTCCCATGCCCTACCTCATTGTTAACATCCTTCCTCCTCACCCTACCTCGTGTTCTCAGGCTTCTTCTTACCTGTCTTGTTTCTCAAACGCAGTTATCTCTACCACATCTGACTTCTAAATTTTCTTATTCTGCCAGTGACATGTTTCTATTCTCTTTCTGCTCTCAACTTCTTTCTAGAGTGGGATTGATTGATTTTTAAGGTTTAATTTAAATTATAGCTTGTTTAATGTTCAAATGGGGAAGCAGCATACCAGGCATGAAATAAGGAGATGGTCCCATAAGAGGTCATGTACACATTTCCACAAGTTCAGATAATCTGAAAAAGCATATCACAAAATAATTATTGTTTTACTTTTGCTTTTTAGTAGTCACATGATATAATTTATTATAAGGTTTTAAATTAATATAAAAATGGATAAGTATCTGTCTATCAAAAGTAAGCATGCATTCAAAAAGATGAGAAACATTAACCATACACTGTTTCCTTCAAATATATTTCCCCTTGGAAGGGCTGGTAAATTTTTTGCTTAAAGTGTAAAGTTAACAAACATTAAGAGAACTGAAATAAAAACACTGGCTATAAAACCCATGATACTCTTGCACAAATGTGTGAAAGTTATCCAAATCAATTAAATAAACAAATATAGCTATCTTTAGGTTAAAAAAATTGTTTTTTTTAACGTTTATACTGAATAATCTGCTCCTAATAATGAAGAACTTCAGTAGCTTGCTGTGAGGGGCTGATGGAATGGCCAAGACAAGACTTTCAGCAATTTATAGTCATGGTGCACTTGCTATACCACTCACTATGCTATTTTCCTATACCGTGTTTTTCCTACACTATTCAGTCACAGGAACTCTTTGTGATTCACTGAGACTGAGCAGTCATGGCCTCAGATTTTAGTTTTTCTCCTGGACTTTAACTGGTCTCTGACAAAGAGTCAAAAAACTCTTGGCATTTGTAGTTTGACATTAGTGATCAGAGTGTAGGAGAAGCATATATTTTAATCAAGTTCTCCTTAGATGGGGCTACATCTCTTCATTAAAGAGAACATAAGAACTGTCTAACCTTCACATATGAACATGGCTTTGTTGTTCTCCACTCATCACCTTAAAGACATAATTGTTGTTAAACATATGAAGCAGTTCCATAGCATATTCCCATTATTCTCTACTTAATCTTATAAAATGAATAATATACTTTTATAGCATTTGTAATATGGAAAATTGCCAAAGATCTCAACAGTGTCCCTTGGGCAGATCAAATATCTGTGCTTTTTATCTCTGTTTACTTCACATTATAAAATAGATTATCTTCATGGGCTACAATGAATCACTCTGTAGTAAGTACCCATCACCCTGAGACTCCTGAAGGCAAAGGGAACCCTGTTTACCATCTCTGCTCTCCTCACCTACTCTCTGCCAAATCTCACCTGATTCTAAATGAAAGTGATCCAGAGCAGGAGTGATGCAGTATTGTGGTGAAGATTAATGATTGTTAGAGGACGTGGGCTTGATTCAGTTTTGGTAGACTGCTTGCTAGGCTATCTTGGGCAAGTTTCATGGTTTCTTGAAGCCTCTGTTTCTGAATCTCTGTACCAGGCATGACAGCAATGTCATCTCAGGTTTGTATTAAAAATAAAAGTGAAATATTGCATTCATGCCTTTCAGCACCCTCAAGTCAAGTTAGCTATTTACATTTTTCCTTTTTTTAGAACTCTTCTGCACTTACAATATATAAAATACAAATAGTCCATGAGTAAAGATTAGAGAAAAAGTGATTCTACTTACACTTAAGCTAAAGTATGTTATGATACTCACAAAAAATTGAGCATAGTCAAAGATAACATGTAGCAGTAGCCACTCAAAGGGATCCACAAGGAATTAAGCATCGATTAAATGGCACAAACATTGTCTACAGTGGATGGCAGCGGTGGCAGCAGTGGTGGCGGTGGTAGGCATGATGATGTGAGCATCTAAGAAGGGCAGCATGTGCAATGTACCTGAACAGAATTACATCTCCAAATAAAGTCTTGAGAGATTTCAGTGAGACTCATCAAACTTTCCTGGGCTTTAATGTGGAAATAACTCATATCAAGATTTTAGCTAAGCTAGTCCATGGTATTGACACCTCAGCATCCATTTTGTTTGGCCAAGCAGCCTGTGGGAGTCTTAAACCATCACTGGCTTCCTTGTGCAAGTGCTTGGCCTAGATAATAGCCCTCAGAGCCACAAGCAAATGTGAGTTACTGATAGGACTTCCCCAACAGTCTCCCATGCCTCCCAGGGCCTTCTCCTTATGCTGTTCTTCAGATAAAAACCCCATGCAGATGACCAAACCCTGCCTTTTTNCCCCCCCTTTTTTTTTTTTTTTTTTTTTTTTTGAATAGACCAATCTGGCCTTAGGCCATCCTGCCTCTCTTTCTGCCTGCTCCCTGCCTTTACCTCCCCTTGTGGTCCTATGAGGCAGACCATGTATCTCCTCCAGGACTTCTGAGTAATAACCTTCTCTATTTTAATTTCTCTTGTGGTCCATTGTTGAACCATTGAGCTGGCTTACCACCTACAGCCTCTGCTCTCCCTTAACAAATATTAATTTGGGGCTCCTGGGTGTCTCAGTTGGCTAAGCATTTGACTCTTGATTTGGCTCAGGTCATGGTCTCGGGGTCATGAGATCAAGCACTGCATCAGGCTCTGTGCTGAGCATGGAGCCTGATTAAGATTCTCTCCCTTGGGGCGCCTGGGTGGCTCAGTTGTTAAGCTCTGCCTTTGGCTCAGGGTGTGATCCCAGTGTCCTGGGATCAAGCCCCACATCAGGCTCCTCTGCTGGAGCCTACTTCTTCCTCTCCCACTCCCCCTGCTTGTGTTCCCTCTCTGGCTGGCTGTCTCTCTCTGTCAAATAAATAAATAAAATCTTAAAAAAAAAAAAAAAAGATTCTCTCCCTCCCTCTCCCTCTGCCCCTGCCCCTTATCCCCTCCCACCCTGGCTCACTCCTCTCTCTAAAAAAAAAGTTAACTTAACAAAGTCATTACATCTCAACAAAACCATGATTCAAACTGCATTTGGTTCACTATGAAGGAATAGAAAGAACAAAAACTTGAAGCACAAAACCATGCAGCATCAGAGCCAGCTTGAAAAAGTGGCAGACTTAATTATATAGAGGAGAATTTGACAATTTAGAAAGTATTTTCTCTTGATTATGCATGAATAATTTGGTGTTATCTAAATCTCTGCATATTTTCCAAACTGAGTGTTCCCATTTTAAAGATAAGATAGCCAACAGATGCAATAGATCCTGATTTAACTACAAAAGCCACTTCTGTATTTGAGACAGCAACTGCTTTTCCCTCAGTTTCTCCTGGGTATTATATGTAATATTACAATATGAACTATAAAGAAGGTTGAAATGAGGAAGAGCCAAATAACTGCTAGCAAACAATGAAAGGAGAAAATAACGGGGAAAAAGACAAAGATTCTTCAGAGATGACACTATCTAAGAAAACAAGTCTCAGGGCTTCTCAGAGAGCATGGTTTTGATTTTAAATGCTTTTGCCATAAAACTGTAACTTCCCCTAAGAAACTATTTGTATCCTATTGATATTAAAGCAATATAATACTTAGCTTAAAATTACTCAGCTGGGTCCTGTACTCATTCTATATCTTGAAAGGGATAAATACTTACTTCCTTTGTTGAATAGAAATAAAAATATGGAATACAATTCAGGCCACAAGGTGCTGTCTTGGAGAGTTTGAAGCATCTGTTTTTTCTTCCAACATTCAATGGAAACATTTCTGCACAGCTACAACTTGTGACATGTAACCTTACATAATATATAACATTTTAACTTTATAATGATTTTTTAAAAAATTTCTAATCAAAGGTGCTCATGTCATTCGGAATAACATGAACCCATGTTCAGCGTCCCCCGATGCTGGTAAGGTATGCGGGAGGGCAAGTATTCTACAGTCCTATGATTAGGTCTGTCTTTGGGTGAGCCTGTATCCCTGGACTGCACCCTTAACTAGAGCAAACCCCTCCTCCTCCCTCCTGCTTAGGTGAGACAGGGTGACTAGAGGGAGCTGGGGTTAGGCATTTCCCTTCCTCTCAGGTAGATTGAGCTCTGGTAAGGCTCCAGCAGTTCAGGATTTGGTTAAACAGTTCCTTCCAATGGCAGGCCTTGTTTCGAAGGACAGAATGTTCTGACGTCTTTCAAAATGGTTCCTTTTCCCCTCCCCCTGCCAGAGGCAAGAGGGAAATTTTTGTCTGATAATTACCGTGAGGACTAGTAAAACTCCTGGATATGAAACTCACCATGATTTGGTCCCCCGGAGTTTTTAATTCTCAGAGTTGTCTACACTGAGGCTCCAGCAATTGGCCAATTACACTTGAGATTTTCCTGCCTTGACACCCGTTTCTGCCCTTTCCGCTCCAATAATTTGTGATCCTCTGTATCTTCCTGTCTGTCTCTCCAACTTTGGGGGCTGCAATTTGCTATGTGACCACATTTCTCTGAGGGAAGACGTATTGCTCTTTCATTTCGTTCAGTTTTTTACTTGTTGTTACAACACTGTGATGACTTCTAAGATACTTACATGCTGGACCAGAAACTCGAAGTCGAAGCTGGAAGAATTTTGAAGCGCATACTAGAGAAAGCCTAAATTGCCCTAACCGGACTGTTAGTAAAAATCTAGAATTTTAGAACACTGTCACTTAGGGCTCAAAAGGGCTTGAGGAAAACATTACTGGGAAGTGTCAGAGAGAGGATGGCTATCAGCTAGCTGACAGACAGCTTAGAATTGTTGCCTCCTGGGGCACCTGTGTAGCTCAATCAGCTAAGCATCTGACTCATGATTTCGGTTCAGGTTATGAACTCATGGGTCTTGAGATGGACCTGCCTCAGGCTCCACATTCAGCGAGGAGTCTGCTTAAGATTCTCTCTCTCCCTCTCCCTCTGCCCCTCCCTCCAATCACTCTCCGTCTCTGTCTCTCTCTCTCTCAAATAAATATCTAAAAAAAGAAATATTGCCTCACCTGCAGTTATGTGGAAAACAGCATGCATAAATGATGCTTAGTTATATAGTGAAGAAGAATTCCAAGCAAAGTGTTAAAGGTTCTTCTGCTTACAGGGGTGCTTTTTGGAACCTATGGCAGGAATGTATAGTCAAGTGAAAATACATACCCTTAAACTATTAGAGCAAAACTATAGATTTTCTGTGGACAAGTTCTCTCCCTTTAGAAATACCTCTGGCTTTGTGACTGGACCTTTGTAGAGACTGATTGCTTCACCACAGACCATAACAATGCCATGTAACCTGAACTGTCTCTCATGAACTGGATGTTGTCTAATGCACCAAGTTATAAGACTGGGACACAGCAGCACTCTTTCATCAAACATAAGTGGTATATATGAGACCAGATTCAAACAAATCCTGAATGCACAAGTAAGTTGCATGAGGAAGTGTCCATCTATGGCCCCTACTCCTAATATATTGCCTTTCTCTCACTCAGTCAACACCTATGACTCCATGAGAAGTTCCCTACGACCAGTTTACTGAGGAAATAAAACTCAAGTCTGTTTAACTGATGGTGCAGGTACCTGAGCGTCAATCATTGCAGTATTTAATTCCCACCCTGAGACAACTCTGAATAACAGTGGTAAAGGGGAATCATCAAAGTCAGCAGAAGTTAAAACAGTCCATTAGTTATTAATTTTGCCTGAGAAGAGAGATGGATAGTAGTACAAACCTATTTCAATTCATAGACCATGGCCAGTGGTTTGACCAGATGTTTAGGGACTTGGAACAGTATTGAAAAATTGATGGCAAGGAAATCTGGGGAAGAGTATGAGGGTAGACCTCTCTGAATGAGTATAGAATATTAAGATATTTGAGGGGGAGGTTAAGATGGCGGAGGAGTAGGGGACCCCTTTTTCAGCCGGTCCCCTGAGTTGAGCTGGATAGGTACCACCAGCAGGAATATCCACGGAATCAGCCTGAGACGCAGGAAGATACATCTGGATCTCTACAAATGAACATCTCCAGCGCTGAGTATCGAGGTACGAAGCGGGGAGCCGTGAAACCGCGCACAGATATCGGAAGCTAAACAGAAGGGGGAGGGAGCCGCCGTGTCAGGGCGCCGGGAAGCGGTAGCCACCTGCAAGGGGGAGCGGACAGACCGCGGACCCGCACGCTTGAGACAGCAGGCTGAGAAGGGAGCTCCGGGAGCGCACGCGGGACGGCTGGCGGTTGGCGGGCCACCTGCACGGGGGAGCAGGCGGACTCGCGGACGGCACCCGCGAGACAACAGACTTAGAACGCGAGCTCCAGGAGCGCGCGCGCAGGGCGGCTGGCGGGCCACCTGCACCGGGGAGCGGGCGGACCGCGGACCCGCACTCTGGAAACGGCAGACTGAGTCCGTGAGCCGGGAGCGTGCACCACCAAGCATCTCACGGAGCTCCGGAGCTCCGGTGTGCTCACTGGATCGAGGCTGAGACCGGGAGCTCCGGGAGCGTCCGCGGGGCGGCTGGCGGCTGGAGGGCCACCTGCACGGGGGAGCAGGCGGACTCGCGGTCAGCACCCGTGAGACACCAGACTGAGACGGGGAGCTCCGGGAGCCCGCGCGGGGCGGCTGGCGGCTGGCGGGGTTGGAAACACAAAGGACAGAGACGTGCCGGCCCTGGAAGTGAGGGCTGGGACGCCGGGTGTGGGGCGCACAGCCCGGGATGCTGCAGGGTTGAGCAGCACCAACAGAAACAGAGTTAAAGTGGCCAGAACATCAGTGGAGAACGATCCGCGATCCCTCTGTTCTGAGACAGAGGCTGAATTTCAGCCGCTGCTGCTCTCTCAGAAGAGGCATAGCAAACCGCCAGGGAAAGCCGCCAGAGAACAAAAGCCCGGAAATACCGGCTCACAGGGTGCCCATCCCCATCCCCCCTCGCAAGGGACACAGAGACTCTACCCAAACAGGGTTTTCTGAGTACCGGCAGGCAGGCCCCTCCCCCAGAAGGCAGGCTGAAAAATCAAGAAGCCCACAACCCGGAGCGCCTGAGTGGCGCAGTCACCAAGCACCTGTCTTCGGATTAGGGTGTGATCACAACGCTCCGTAAGGAGTCCCTCATCGGGCTTCTCCACCGGGAACCTGCTTCTTCCTCTCCCACTCCTCTGCTTGGGTTCCCTTTCTTGCTGACTGTCTCTCTCTCTCTCAAATAAATAAATAAACTCTTTAAGGAAGAAGCCCACATCCCTAAGATCTCTATAAAACAAGGGCGCACGGCCTGGGTCCCAGTCAACACTTGGGCTCTGGACAACCCTGCAATCTCTCTTCATCAGAATGACGAGAAGGAGAAGTCCCCCCCAGCAAAGAAAAGATAATGAGTCTGTGGCCTCTGCCACAGAATTGGCCTCGGCCACAGAATTAATACATATGGATGTATCCCAATTATCAGAAATGGAATTCAGAGCAACAATGGTCAAGATGATGAGTAAACTTGAAAAAAGCATCAGAGAAAGCGTTGCTGAGAATATAGAATCCCTAAGGGCAGAAATGAGAGCGAATCTGACAGAAATTAAAAATTCTATGGGCCAAATACAGTCAAAACTAGAGGCTCTGACGGCCAGGGTCACCGAGGCAGAGGAACGCGTTAGCGAATTGGAGGATGGGTTAGTAGAAGAAAAAACGAAAATAGAAGCTGGTCTTAAAAAAATCCACGCCCACGAATGTAGATTACGGGAGATTACTGACTCTATGAAACGATCCAATGTCAGAATCATCGGCATCCCTGAAGGGGTGGAGAAAAACAGAGGTCTAGAAGAGATATTTGAACAAATTGTAGCTGAAAACTTCCCTAATCTAGCAAGGGAAACAAGCATTCGTGTCCAAGAGGCAGAGAGGACCCCATCCAAGCTCAACCAGGACAAACCTACGCCACGGCATGTCATAGTGCAATTCGCAAATATTAGATCCAAGGATACAGTATTGAAAGCGGCCAGGGCAAAGAAATTTCTCACGTACCAAGGCAAAGGTATCAGGATTACGTCAGACCTGTCTACAGAGACCTGGAATGAGAGAAAGGCTTGGGGGGGCATTTTTAAAGCTCTTTCAGAGAAAAACATGCAGCCAAGGATCCTTTATCCAGCAAAGCTGTCATTCAGAATTGATGGAGAAATAAAGACGTTCCAAAATCGCCAATCATTAACCAATTTCGTAACCACGAAACCAGCCCTACAGGAGATATTAAGGGGGGCTCTATAAAGGTAAAAAGGCCCCAAGAGTGATACAGAGCAGCAAGTCACAACCGATACAAAGACTTTAAAGAGAAATGGCATCATTAAAATCATATCTGTCAATAATCTCTATCAATCTAAATGGCTTAAACTCTCCCATAAAACGCCACAGGGTTGCAGATTGGATAAAAAGACATGACCCATCCATTTGCTGTCTACAAGAGACTCATTTTGAACCCAAAGATGCATTCAGACTTAGAGTAAGGGGATGGAGTACCATCTTCCACGCAAATGGACCTCAAAAGAAAGCTGGAGTAGCAATTCTCATATCAGATAGACTGGATTTTAAACTAGAGGCCATAGAGAGAGATACAGAAGGGCACTATATTATTCTTAAAGGAAGTATTCAACAAGTGGATATGACAATTATTAATATATATGCCCCCAACAGGGGAGCAGCAAGATACACAAGCCAACTCTTAACCAAAATAAAGAGACATATAGATAAGAACACAGTAATAGTAGGGGACCTCAACACCCCACTATCAGAAATAGACAGAACACCCTGGCAAAAACTAAGCAAAGAATCAAAGGCTTTGAATGCCATACTCGACGAGTTGGACCTCATAGATATATATAGAACACTACACCCCAGAACCAAAGAATACTCATTCTATTCAAATGCCCATGGAACATTCTCAAGAATAGATCATGCTCTGGGACACAAAACAGGTCTCAGCCAATACCAAAAGATTGAAATTATCCCCTGCATATTCTCAGACCACAACGCTCTGAAATTGGAACTCAACCACAAGGAAAAACCTGGAAGAAACTCAAACACTTGGAGGCTAAGAACCATCCTGCTCAAGAATGACTCGATAAACCAGGAAATCAAAAAACAAATTAAACAATTTATGGAGACCAACGAGAATGAATACACAACGGTCCAAAACCTATGGGATACTGCAAAGGCAGTCCTAAGGGGGAAATACATAGCCATCCAAGCCTCACTCAAAAGAATAGAAAAATCTAAAATGCAGTTTCTATATTCTCACCTCAAGAAACTGGAACAGCAACAGAGGGACAGGCCTAACCCACTGACAAGGAAGGAGTTGACCAAGATTAGAGCAGAAATCAATGAATTAGAGACCAGAACCACAGTAGAGCAGATCAACAGGACTAGAAGCTGGTTCTTTGAGAGAATCCATAAAATTGATAGACCACTGGCAAAACTTGTCCAAAAACAAAGAGAAAGGACTGAGATTATTAAAATTATGACTGAAAAGGGAGAGGTCACGACCAGCACCATTGAAATTGCAAGGATTATTAGAAACTTTTATCAACAGCTATATGCCAAAAAACTAAACAATCTGGAAGAGATGGAGGCCTTCCTGGAAACCTATAAACTACCAAGACTGAAACAGGAAGAAATAGATTTCTTAAATAGGCCAATTAACTATGAAGAAATTGAGTCAGTGATAAACAACCTTCCAAATAATAAAACTCCAGGCCCAGACGGTTTTCCTGGGGAATTCTACCAAACATTCAAAGAAGAAATAATACCTATTCTCCTAAAGCTATTTCAAAAAATAGAAACAGAAGGAAAGCTACCAAACTCATTCTATGAGGCTAATATTACCTTGATCCCCAAACCAGGCAAAGACCCCCTCAAAAAGGAGAATTACAGACCGATTTCTCTAATGAATATGGATGCCAAAATCCTCAACAAGATCCTTGCTAATAGAATCCAACAGTACATTAAAAGGATTATCCATCATGACCAAGTGGGATTCATACCTGGGATGCAAGCATGGTTCAACACTCGCAAATCAATCAATGTGATACATCATATCAACAAGAAAAGACTCAAGAACCATATGATCCTCTCAATTGATGCAGAAAAAGCATTTGACAAAATACAGCATCCTTTCCTGATTAAAACCCTTCAGAGTGTAGGAATAGAGGGTACATTTCTCAATCTCATAAAAGCCATCTATGAAAAGCCTACTGCAAGCATTATTCTCAATGGGGAAAAGCTGGAAGCCTTTCCCTTAAGATCAGGAACACGACAAGGATGCCCACTCTCGCCACTATTATTCAACATAGTACTAGAAGTCCTTGCAACAGCAATCAGAAGACAAAAAGGGATCAAAGGTATCCAAATCGGCAAAGAAGAAGTCAAACTGTCTCTCTTTGCAGATGACATGATACTCTATATGGAAAACCCAAAGGAATCCACTCCCAAACTATTAGAAGTTATAGAACAATTCAGTAAGGTGGCAGGATACAAAATCAATGCCCAGAAATCAGTTGCATTTCTATACACGAATAACGAGACTGAAGAAAGAGAAATTAGGGAATCCATCCCATTTACAATAACACCAAAAACCATGCGTTACCTTGGAATTAACTTAACCAGAGACGTAAAGGACCTATATGCTAGAAACTATAGATCACTTTTGAAAGATATTGAGGAAGACATAAAAAGATGGAAAAATATTCCATGCTCATGGATTGGAAGAATTAACATAGTTAAAATGTCCATACTACCCAGAGCAATCTACACTTTCAATGCTATCCCGATCAAAATACCGAGGACATTTTTCAAAGAACTGGAACAAATAGTCCTTAAATTTGTATGGAACCAGAAAAGGCCCCGAATCTCCAAGGAACTGTTGAAAAGGAAAAACAAAGCTGGGGGCATCACAATGCCGGATTTCGAGCTGTACTACAAAGCTGTGATCACAAAGACAGCATGGTACTGGCACAAAAACAGACACATCGACCAATGGAACAGAATAGAGAACCCAGAAATGGACCCTCGGCTCTTTGGGCAACTAATCTTTGATAAAGCAGGAAAAAACATCCGGTGGAAAAAAGACAGTCTCTTCAATAAATGGTGCTGGGAAAATTGGACAGCTACATGCAAAAGAATGAAACTTGACCACTCTCTCACACCATACACAAAAATAAACTCCAAATGGATGAAAGACCTCAATGTGAGACAGGAATCCATCAAAATTCTAGAGGAGAACATAGGCAACAACTTCTATGACATCGGCCAGAGCAACCTTTTTCACGACACATCTCCAAAGGCAAGAGAAATAAAAGATAAAATGAACTTATGGGACTTTATCAGGATAAAGAGCTTCTGCACAGCCAAGGAAACAGTCAAAAAAACTAAGAGACAGCCCACGGAATGGGAGAATATATTTGCAAAGGACACCACAGATAAAGGACTGGTATCCAAGATCTACAAAGAACTTCTCAAACTCAATACACGAGAAACAAATAAACAAATCATAAAATGGGCAGAAGATATGAACAGACACTTTTCCAATGAAGACATACAAATGGCTAACAGACACATGAAAAAATGTTCAAAATCATTAGCCATCAGGGAAATTCAAATCAAAACCACACTGAGATACCACCTTACGCCAGTTAGAATGGCAAAGATAGACAAGGCAAGAAACAACAATTGTTGGAGAGGATGTGGAGAAAGGGGATCCCTCCTACATTGTTGGTGGGAATGCAAGTTGGTACAGCCACTCTGGAAAACAGTGTGGAGGTCCCTTAAAAAGTTAAAAATTGAACTACCCTATGACCCAGCCATTGCACTACTGGGTGTTTACCCCAAAGATACAGACGTAGTAAAGAGAAGGGCCATATGCACCCCAATGTTCATAGCTGCATTGTCCACAATAGCCAAATCATGGAAGGAGCCGAGATGCCCTTCAACAGATGACTGGATTAAGAAGCTGTGGTCCATATATACAATGGAATATTACTCAGCTATCAGAAAGAACGAATTCTCAACATTTGCTGCAACATGGACGGCACTGGAGGAGATAATGCTAAGTGAAATAAGTCAAGCAGAGAAAGACAATTATCATATGATTTCTCTCATCTATGGAACATAAGAACTAGGATGATCGGTAGGGGAAGAAAGGGATAAAGAAAGGGGGGGTAATCAGAAGGGGGAATGAAACATGAGAGACTATGGACTATGAGAAACAAACTGAAGACTTCAGAGGGGAGGGGGTGGGGGAATGGGATAGACTGGTGATGGGTAGTAAGGAGGGCACGTATTGCATGGTGCACTGGGTGTTATACGCAACTAATGAAGCATCAAACTTTACATCGGAATCTGGGGATGTACTGTATGGTGATTAACATAATATAATAAAAAAAAAAAAGAAAAAAAGAAAAGAAGATGTGGTCCATATACACAATGGAATATTACTCAGCCATCAGAAAGGATGAATGCCCACCATTTATCAACGTGGATGGAACTGGGAGGGGATTATGCTAAGTGAAATAAGTCAAGCAGAGAAAAAAAATTATGACAATTATGGTTTCACTTATATGTGGAACATAAGGAATAGCATG
The DNA here is from genome assembly GCF_002007445.2 of Ailuropoda melanoleuca. Classification (NCBI taxonomy): domain Eukaryota; kingdom Metazoa; phylum Chordata; class Mammalia; order Carnivora; family Ursidae; genus Ailuropoda; species Ailuropoda melanoleuca. Next base: position 49,379,592 of record NC_048226.1, read on the forward strand.
GAGGACGTTAGGAGAAGGAAGAGAAAAATGAAGGGAGGAATCAGAGGGAGGGAGGAGCCATGAGAGACTATGGACTCCGGGAAACAAACTGAGGGTTTCAGAGGGACGGGGGTGGGGGGTTGGGGTAGGCCAGTGACGGGTAGTAAAGAGGGCACGTATTACATGGTGCGCTGGGTGTTATACGCAATGAATCATGGAACTTTACATCCAAAACCAGGGATGTACTGTATGGTGACTAACATAATAAAAAAAATATTAAAAAAAAAAGAATATTAAGATATTTGTGTCCCATGTAAATGCTCACCAAAAGATAGCATAAAAAGTAAAGAATTTAAATAATCAAGAGGATAGGATGACTCAGTCTGTGGACGTCAGCCAGCTTCTTTCTCAAGTTTCTCCTGTCATTGATCAATGGATTCATGAACAAAGTAGCCATAGGGCAGGAGTATAAAGAGGACAGGCATAGGCTCAGCAACATGGTCTTTCACACACCAAGGCTGACCTGAATATACTCACAGCTGTGCGCCCAATCTGTCAGCACAGGGCCCAAAGCTGGGTAACATTCCCCAGGATAATTAGCCAGCCACTTGATGTCAGGTTGATTCCGTTGGACCACTTCCACCATGGAACAGGCAACACTGTGCTCTTTCAGGAATTGACATTTACTCTGGATATAGAGTTCTGTTTCTTGTCTTCAATGATTCTGCCAAAACTACCATTCATGGGCTAACAGGATGCCATATCCCCCATTATGGTACTCCAAGAAGTATTGTTATGACTAAAGAATTCATTTCACAACAAATGGAGTATGGCAATGGCCCAGGCTCATGGAATTCACTGATCTTGCCATGTTCTTCATAAATCTGAACTTCTGGCTTGATAGAAAGTGGAGGAGCCCCTTAAAATCTCAGATATGTGACAATACCTTTAGCGCAAGGATGTAGTATAAACTCTAAATCTGTGTTTAATATATGGTCCCATTTCTCTCGTAGTCAGAAACAAAGGAGTGGAAATAGGAATGGCTTTTCTTACTCTTACTTCTAATGATCCACAGCAAAACTTTTCTTCCTGTGCCCATGACTTTAGGCTCTGCTGGTCTAAAGGTCTTAGTTCTAATGGAAGAAATACTTCTACCAGGAGACACAATGATTCTATTAAAATGAAAATTTAGGCTGCCACCTGGACACTTTAGTCTTTTAATGTTTCTGAATCAACAGGCAAAGAAAGTAGTTACTGTACTCCCTGGAGTGATTGATCCTGACTATGAAGGGGAAATTGAGTTGCTATTAAACAAGGGGAGTAGAGAGGAGTACATCTGGAATACAGGTGATATTCTGTGTTGAGACCAAAGTAAATGGAAAACAATTCGAGCAAGACTATGGCCTGTACCCTTCAAAAACGAAGATGTGGATCACCCCACCAAGCAAAAAACCATGATCAGCTGGAGTATTAACTGAGGCCGAAGGGAATACAGAGAGGGTAATGGAAAAAGCAGTTATTAAGACCAGCTATGATCACATGACCCATTGCAAAAACAAGAACTGATAGAGTAGTTGTAATTAATGGCTTTTTATTTTGATTTGATCTGTGTATATATTAGCCATTAGTTTTATTTTCTTCTCTCTTCTCCTTATCATCTAAGATGTGTTAATAAAATAATGCTTATTTTTAAGTATTTAAATGATAGAATATTTTTGTTCAAAGACTTTGTACTTCTCCTGCAGGTAAGTGTAGTGTGTTTTGGTGTACGTAGGACAGTTGCTTTATGGTAGTGAAACTAATACTTCGTTATTCTCTTTATTTGAAGACTAAATGTGGTTTAAAGATATATGTACACATACCTGGGAGACAGTAGGTGGATTCTAATGGCTTAATGATGTGTCAACATGGGTAGGTTAAACTGCATTCCCAAGACTTCCCTTTCTGCTAGGTTTCCAGTTGGAGTAAATAAGAGGGGGGGTTTCTTCAGTGAAAATTGAAAAATGTAGGGAGGAAGCAGCTAGTTATAGCATACACACACTTTCTCGAAGTTATTCCATCAAACATTACCCTAATGGTGCTGTAAGGGAATTTTGCAGATACAATTACAGTTCCAAATTAGTTGATTTTGAATTAAGCAAAAGGGAGATTATCCTGGTTGGACCTGAATAAATCCGGTGTGAGCCTTTTAAAAAGGAAATAGGCCCTTCCTGGAATGTAGGGGCTCTGATGCACAGCCGCGACTGTAATTTCTCTCCCTTGGATCCCCCAGATCTTTCCATCCTGACTGCTTGCTTGTGGACTTGGGTTAACTTAGCCTGCAACCTGATTCCTTACAAATGCTTCCTGTGGACATGATAGGAGGGATCAGCTATCCAAGGCATCTGCATGAGAGCAGTGGTGCAAAGAAACAGATGCAGTGGAGTCTTCTCTGGCAAGGACACTGGCAACACTGAGCAGGGCCAGAGCACGCACGTAGCGTCCAGGGCCCTATGACGGAGGCTGCCTCTTCGCGAGTCTAGTAGTGATAACTGGGAGTCTTCAGTAGAATAGCTCTGTGCTGTGATGATATCTGCACCAGCTTTTTTGGGCCTGACCATTTTCAACCTCAGTACTCCAGAACTCCCAAGGCATCTGTGAGCTGCAGGATACCCTTTCAACATTTTTCTTTTCTGATTGAAGAAGCCACCAGTTTCTGTTGCTTACGACTAAGAGCCCTGACTGGTCTCCTTTTCACCTAGACTCAACTCCCTGAAATCAGGAACTGTTGATCCTGTTTCTCTTCTGTAGCTTTCTAGCATTACCTAACAAATGTTTCTTGCGTGTATCTGTAAATATATGAATGTAGTCTCTCAGTTGTTGCCATATTCCCAACCAATTTGGCTTAATAGTCTGCTGATCCTTTTTGTTTTGTTTGTTTTGTTCATTCTTCCCTGTTTTATTTTATTTTTTTTACTAAAGTGGTTAAATGTAGTCTCTAAAATCAGACTAAATGGGTTTGAATACTGGCTACAATTTTACCAGCTCTGTCACCTTAGGCACAACATTTAAACTCCATATGGCTTTTTCATATAAAAATTGGCATGATTCTATGATCTAACACAAAGGGTAACCAGTAGTTAAATTTTAATCAGATAATACAAAAAAATGACTTATTTGCTATTTTCGTTGCTGTTTTTCTAATCATTTAGAGCACCTGCTAGTTTTTTTGTATTTTTATAATTTCATAATAAAAACTTTATAAGGGAAATTTTATCATGTAATTATACTAAACCAAAATGTCTAATATGCTATAATTATCCATAAAGCAAATTTTGTTTATGTGGTATTTTAGATACTAAAAAATAAACTAATTTGTGTTAAATCTGTAAATAAGAGACTATTTCCATCCCTTCCTAGGGTGGAATTTTTTTTTTCCAATTTGAGAGCAGTGTGGGATCATTATACGGAGACATTCAGTAGAGGATTTAATGATATCATTATGTAAGTTTGTCTTCACTACTATTTGCAGTAGTTGTTCACAGGTTTAAATATTAAGTTTATCCACAAAGCCTTTTGATGGGGAGCAATAAAAGAATCCATGCAAACAAATATAACATTTGCAGAAAGCCTAAAATTAAAAATGGCCACTGCTAAAAAAAAATGTAACGCAGAAGCATAAAATACGTATGAAATTATGTAAATAGGGTGGAAAAAGTATTCCAACTGAACTTGACTACTAGTTTTCTGAAGGCTTGCCAAGCTCCAAATAAAAGCTGCATTGAGTAGAATGTTTAGACATCTGGATACTTTTTCTTTAAATTCCAGGAAAATATTCTGCATTTAGTTTGAAATGTGGCTACCTAAGTCGCTATTTCCACTACAGTCAAAATAGTTATTCTTTGTAATTTCCTGTTTGTCATATTACTTCTTTTCAACCAGCTGATGATCAAAGATACTCACAATATTTTTTTAAACTGTTTTTCCTGCCTAATTTTCTAGTTAGTGTTTTAACAGGCTTGCATTGGCAAGCCAACTTTTCCTTTGACCTATTCGGGCTTTCAATCTTTAGACTTCACTCCACTGCCAGAGCTATGCAATTTATTAAAATTAAATTGAACACTGCAAAAAATATTAACAAAGTTCAGCAGTTCACCAAATTTAATGTTGAAAATTATTTTTCCAGTCATGTTCATGTTGCAGGAAATTCTTTGAATACTGAATCTATCTTGGACAATTTCAATCTATAACAAAACCAGGAAGTAAGCCTTATACTATTATGTGACTTTCTTCTTCAAAATCCTGTATGTCAACCTCTGGAAAACTAAATGTGTTTAGTTTAGTTCTGTTACATAAACCACATTTGGTGTCCTTATTATTTCACTAAGAATCTCCCAGTCTGAGCCCTAGCTCAGTCAACATTTACTTAATCACATATTAATAAAATGCAGACAGTTAGGGCGGTATTCGAGACACGGCTTTACACAGTTAATCCAACTTCTGAAAAAAGAAATTGGAATTCACACAAGTTAAACATATGTTCAGTGGAAAATAATGTGTCTTCACAATGTGTTCGATCTACTTCAATGTTATTTCTCACTTACTTCTCAAAGGCAATCAACATGTGCACAAAAACAACATGGCAGACATAAAAGAATACTCCATCTGAAAATTGAAATATTTTTTGCTCACCTTTAGAAACTATTCAAGATGTAAATTTGCAAATTACCTATGTCTGCTGACACATAAAGGGTGTGTTTATCCTTTATTATATCACATAGTGCTTTCTGAGTATATTCTCCTTAGGGAATCTTAAGCCCCATACATTGCTTTTTGTCACAATATGTCATCACATGTCATCATCAAAGAATCAGGCTGTTGTCTCTTTATTTTTGTTTATGAATATATAAAAAAACATAATTCTTTGAGATGTTTATTATGGTGGCAGAGAACTAGTTCTATATTTAATAAAAAATAAATATATCTATAAATACCCAAACCAATTGTGTGGATAGTCATGAGATAGGAATGTATTCCTTGTTTCTTATAGGATACATCTCTTTTAATTTTATTTAAATTACTTTGTTTTCCATATATAGGAAGAAAATAATTAGAACAAAGAATTTTCATAGACTGTTAATAATCAAAGGATGATGTTTAATATACATAGAACTTAGTACTAAATATGTATATAGAAGAAACTTGTTAATGAACATTTCATCAGAAGCTTATTATTACCATAATCTGTGAAATTTAAGCTTACATAGGAAATCACTGACTATAAGAACGTACCTGAAGATTGGAGATTTTTAAACTAATAACCTAAACACTAGGAAAAACTATTTAATACCTATTTAAGTAGGTACCTCCTTGTGGAAAAATAATAGTGGACTAGATTTTGTATAATGTTTTAGACTGTTACTTAAATTTAATCATTCTAAAGTCAACATAATGACCATTGTAGTCTAACTTTGATGTGTATTTTGTCTTTTCTCTTAGTCATACATGTGACTGTGCCCCATTTAAGGTATCTTTGTATTCCACTCTGTCAAATAAAGCTTGAATAAAACTGAAATTTAAAAAGCAAATATGTTTCTTTGCATAATGTCACTACCAAAACACAGAGGGTTGTGTGAAGTAATTAACAGGCAGTTTCTAAAAAAACCTTATTTATGATACCAGCCAATGAAAAGACTTCAGAAGAGGTGTAAGAGAGGAAGGACTTTAAAATGAAGGCGCACAGGCACCTGGGTGGTGCAGCCAGTTGGGCATCCAACTACTCGTTTCAGCGCAGGTCACAATCTCAAGGTCATGAGATTGAGCCCCATATCTGGCTCTGCACTCAGTGTAGGCTCTGCTTGAGACTCTCTCTCTCTCTCTGTCCCTCCCCTCCTTTCAAATAAGTAAATAAATCTTAAATAAATAAATAGATAGACAAATAAATAAAAAACGTAGTCTGAAGTGTATAGTGACCGCTCTCAGCATAATACATTAACCTTAGATTAGAACACTTTATTTACAGGGGAGCCTGGGTGGCGCAGTCGTTAAGCGTCAGCCTTCGGCTCAGGACGTGATCCCGGCGTTATGGGATCGAGCCCCACATCAGGCTCCTCCGCTAGGAGCCTGNGCAGTCGTTAAGCGTCAGCCTTTGGCTCAGGACGTGATCCCGGCGTTATGGGATCGAGCCCCACATCAGGCTCCTCCGCTAGGAGCCTGCTTCTTCCTCTCCCACTCCCCCTGCTTGTGTTCCCTCTCTCGCTGGCTGTCTCTATCTGTCAAATAANGTCAAATAAATAAATAAATAAAATCTTTAAAAAAAAAGAACACTTTATTTACAGAAGAGATAATAATTTTCCATGATTTCTTAAATAATAAAATACTTAAGCATCAATTTCATGGACTGAAAATGGAACATAGTTAGAGGAGGCAGAATAGTTTATGTTTGTTCAGTGTTAGAATCTTCTGAATTGGAAGTTGGAAAAGAGATCAGTATAAAACCAGATAAGTTGTTCACCTAAACCAGAAGGTCTTTTTTCAGTTTGTTGTTAGTTTGATAAATTTCTATCACTACGAGAGAAATTAACATTTCTCTCTCATAAACTATGTTTTTCCTGGAGACTTGATTTGGGGCTAGGATGTATTTATCTTGTAACAAAATAATGCTAGAGTTAAAATTACTTAGACAATCCAGGTACATTACTTTTTAATTATGTTTGAGGATACTGGTGAGCTGCCAAGTCAATCAGAGCTTGAGGGGCTAAGATCTTGGAAAATAAAAATGTAGGAAGAGAAGAACCTACAGATCAGAAGCCAATTTTCTCCTGGCATAATTGCTAATTATTGGCATTATACTAGATCCCAAGAAATGAAATAAAAGCCTGCAAATAAGAGTCATAGAAGGTTTTAACAAAAGCAGAAAATTTGGCAATTATATAGGGCTGGTATAGCAGAAAATAGAGTCAGAGCCATCAAAGCAGCCAAAACATGTTGATTGAAAAATGAAGTTGAAAGAAGTGAACTCTATATTCAACAATTTTGCTTTTTGGCATTAGACAAATTCTTAAACTGCAACGTAAAAAGAGGTTAAAAATTGAAGTAAAAATCTTCCAAAGAATAGGCTGGAACTCCATACAATCTCAAGAAAAGAAAAAACAACTAGGTCAGGAGCTGCTAAAAGGAAGGTCCTTAGTAAGCAGCACGTCTTGTTTGGGATCCCCAGAGAGCTGCGTTCTAAGAGCAGAGTAAACCAGAGATGAGTGAAACCTTATAAAAAGTCTAATCCAACTTTTAACCAGATGATTAGTCATTGAATTAGGGTAATTTCCACCTAACTCTATCAGCCCATCGGAGAAAACAACAAATCCTCTCTGGGGGAAGATGACATTAAAAATCTCTATTTGTTATCATACTTATGCATAACATTCAACCAAAAATTACTAGATACACTAAGAAACAGGCATGCACAGCCCTCCCCACACATACACACCCACAAACACAAACAAAGAACAAGAACAATGAAAAACAGGTGATAGAAACAGACTTAGAGTTAGTGGTCATTGAATTTAAAATAGCTACAATAAATATGTTCAAAAATACATGAACTATTTCACCAAAAATTTAAACTTACAAAAAATAAATGGGACATCTATAAATTTAAAAATGAAATTATAAAATTATGAAAGAGTTGGCATAAGATTGGACATAGCAGAAGAGAAAATTAGTGAACTGAAAGATAAGTGGAATGAAAGTATCCAGGACAATGTTCAGAGAGCACAAAGAAAAGAAAATACATGAAAGTATAAGAAATAATATGTGTCATTGGAGTCTTAGAAGACAAAGAGAGAGAAACAAAAGCAGAAACTATATCTGAATAGAACCTAGTGGATAATTTTCAAGACAATGAAAAATATATAGCCATATGTTCAAAAATCTGTGTGAACCTAAAAACAAAACCAAAGACTACATTTAAAAAGCATGGGGTGCCTGGGTGGCACAGCAGTTAAGCGTTCTGCCTTTGGCTCAGGGCGTGATCCCGGCGTTATGGGATCGAACCCCACATCAGGTTCTTCCGCTATGAGCCTGCTTCTTCCTCTCCCACTCCCCCTGCTTGTGTTCCCTCTCTCACTGGCTGTCTCTATCTCTGTCGAATAAATAAATAAAATCTTTAAAAAAATAAATAAATAAAAATAAAAAGCAGATAGATAAAATTGCATCACTTTTAAAGCAGCAGCAATAAGACAAGGAGCTCTCCTCTTAAGACTAATAATGTAAAATAGTAAACAGGATCATGTTGACTTTTAATTGCTGAAAGAAAATAACCAACAACCTAGAAATTATATGCTCAGCAAGAATTTCTCTCAAAATTGAAGAAGAAATTAAAAAGAAATCCATAATGGCAAAACTTAGAGGCAAACTACATCAAAAAGGAGTGCCTGGGTGGCTCAGGCCATTAGGTGTCTGCCTGGGATCAAGCCCCACATCAGGATCCCTGCTCAGTGGAGAGTCTGCTTCTCCCTCTCTCTCTGCGCCCTGTTCTCTCTCTCTCAAATAAATGAGATTTTAAAAAAAGAAGAAGAAGAAGAATGAAGGTGCTAATGATCTTAGAAACATGAAAATGTTGGAAGGAATGAAGAGCAATGGAAATGATAAAACATGGATCAATTTAAATGAATGTTCAATACATTATATAATAAAACAATAATGTCTTTGAGGTATAAAATATAGAGCTAAAATAAAAGGCATGCTGATATAAAAGAGAGAAAAAAAGACATGCAATTAAAATGGCCTAAATACTAGCATTGTTTGTAAAGTAGTAGACTATAATATGGTAAGGATGCATTCGGTAATCTCTGAAAAAATGTAGAAGAATGGTAAAAGAAAGGATAATTTATAAGTTAATAGAAATGGAAAAAGGAGGGGGACACCTGGGGGGCTCAGTAGGTTAAAGGTCTGCCTTCTGCTCAGGTCAGGATTCCAGCCCCGCATCAGGATCTTTGCTCAGTGGGGAACCTGCTTTTCCCTCTCCCTCTTCTCCCCGCCCCCCAACTCATGTTCTCACTTGCTCTGCTTTCTCTCTTGCTCTCAAATAAATAAATAAATAAATGGAAAATAGGCTGATAGAAATATTTGGGGGAAAACATGAGGGAAATAGAAAAATGATGCAATTTTATATATTTATTTATTTACAATTATATATATATAATTATTTATATTAAATATAAATGGACTAAATGTTCCAATTAAGATATCAGCTGAATGGATAAAAATAAATGCTTGTTACAAGAGATACATTTTAAATATAAGGACACAAAAAGGTGAAAAAAAAGTAAAAGAAAAGACATGTATGAAAACAGTAATCAAAGGAATCTAGTGTAGTTTAATCCATATTAGACAATATAGACTTAAGGGTATGATGCATAATGCCTGATACCTACTGGAACAGGTTATAAATCACTGCATTTAGGAAAATATAGCTGATCTTCTAGTCATCAAATCAAATTGGTCAGAATTGAACAACCCTAAAAATTACTGGTTAAACTTTGACAGAATCTAATCAGCTTCTGAGTGAAGGTGGTGGTAGATGTGTAGAACATAGTATTTAGAATTGATAGACCAGGAAAACTAAGAAATTTAGAATGATATTCTCATATTTCTAGGTTCCTAGAAGTACGGCATGAATTTTCTAAATAACAAGATTGCATAAATTGTTAATCCTATACAGAAAGTATTTAAGGACACAAATTGTGAAATTAGACCCAGATTTAGAGTCCAGACCACTGTTTGTCTTAGTGGCCTTGGCAGATGAGATATCCACCGGAAGCTGCAGATAATTTCACAGACCCAAACTGTCCAGAAGGAAGTTCTGGCCTCTGGGTGGGCATGCACCATCAGCTGGCTAAAACTTAGCCCTCACTGGGACAGGTGATGCTAGAGACTGTGCTAAAAGGATCTTTAAAGCAAGGTGATCATGGCAGGGTCTTCCATGTCTAAGGTGTTACTGTTCATTTACAATATGTCAAGTTTTAGTATTTAATGTTTATTGTATTTATCATCTCCCTTTCATTTCTTATAGGCTGAGGACAATTTATGACCCTTTATAAATGATTACACTGGTACTAACAAGGAGAAGATAAAGGTATAGATGAATTTCTGAGATGCTAAGAAAATGATTTTCAGTTCTTTAGATTTGCTTCATGCACTGCTATCATCATTCTAAAAATTTGATTTGATTGTTTAATGCCCTAGAGAAATAATTTCCAAAGTGGTATTAATAGCAAAGTCGTACATACCTGTTTGATTCCTGTACTATTATTACCAGGATGCTCACATGCCCTTTACTAGATATTCATGCTCACATAGAGTTTCTATTAAATTAAGCCAAGATGATGACAAGTTTAAAATTCTGGGAGCTTTTACACTAAAAAAATATGACACTAACATAAGAAAACATACAAAGAATTACTTTATTCAAATCGAAATGAAGTGGTAGGATTATTTTGTCAATGTTTTTAGTCTACCAAAATTTGATTTTACAGTTATCACTTGATTATCTGTGGGCAGCTGTTTGTTATTTTAATTAATCTGAGCTATATTTTGTCCTCACTTTCTTTCTTTTTGGTATTGTTATTAAATTTCATTGAAATACCCTGTTGACTTTCCCCAACTTTTATTCATGACCATTTTTAGCCCTGCACTAAAGAAATGCTATTTATTGCACACTTCAAAAACCCAAGTACATAATTATCTTCCCCCCACTGTCCTCCTCAAACCTCATCAAGGACTGATGTAAAAAACAAATGAGAATCTTAGAGAGAAGTCACATTAAGTCTTTTACTCTTTTTTAGGAGGTGACAATGGAGAAACAAAGAATGGGACAAATAAATAGTATCAGGAAACTACACAACTTTTCCCATCTTTCTGATTCAATTCTTCAAAGTGTAGTTTGTCCTAGTGTCTAGTGGAGAGCCTGTGCATAGTAGGTATTCAATATTTCTGTGTTAAATTTTGATCTATGCCTATATCATCTATACCTAACCATATCTATATCTATAACTATATCAGTATCTATGTGTATCTCTAAAGTCAAACTCCCAATAGTGTGGCAGTCTTTGTTAGTTTTCATTGTTATTGCTTTAGTTCTTTCCATCAAATTTCAAAAAATTTGTTCCGCCCTAGCAGCCAGTGAACTGAACTGGAGAGTTGAGATGACAGTGAAATGCAGAACACAAAAAAGGTGTGTCTGATTGCAATGACAAGGTTGCCTTAGTAGTTTATGATTTAGTGAAATGTAACCTGTGTCTCAAGAATACTGATTATATCTGTTTTGTGATATAGGCATTGGGCCACTCTAAAAGCAATGGAGGAAAATAACCACTAGATCTTTAATTCTCATAAACGTCATACAGAACTACTATATGACTGGGTCATCTCATTTATCACTATCCATCTCTCTCTTTCTGCACATATATCCATTTGTATATGTTTATGCTTATGTATATAGATATACATATATATACACATATATGTGCATATGTATATACGAGAGAGAGAGTAATAAGCACATTAAGAATTAAAAGGGTGAAGCCAATTAAAAGGACCACAGTTAATTTACATAAACTCTTCATTTTTTGAAGCTTATGAAACACTTTCAGGAAGATATAGATCCATAATGATCAAAACTTGACAAAGAAGGGGGCTGGGTCTTGGTAAATAAAGTTCACTAAATTAAAAAAAATCAACACTAATTTAATGTAAACAAGATAAATTTCAGAAACCTTCAAAATGAACTTAATAAAAGCAAAATAAATTGTATAAACAAATATTGTATTATTTCACTCATAAACAATGAGCTCTAATCAACTGAATATATGTATGTTGCTATGTCTTAATATTTCAATTCTAAATGAAGAATACTAAACTCTTTCATATGCTAAAAACTACTTTTCCTTAAATAACTTCAAAAAAATAAGTTGAGTTACAGACTGAACTATACAATCACTGATCCTTAAAAAAAAAAACAAAAAAAAAGATGTCCATCTTAAAATCAGGTAATACATAAGCCATGGGTCAAAATATACGTGTATATATATATATTGATTGCAGCAAACTATTTCATTCACTTGCCTCTGGAAGTAGTACCTTTTCTTCTCTGTGTGCAAGCATTTTTGTGTGTTTTAAATATGGAATTTGTGATTATACAAACAGAATTTGTTGTAGAAAGCAATTGAAGCAGATGGAAATTATATTATTTTTTGTTATTATAGCTGCAGTCTAATAAACTAACTTCATCTAGTCTCTAGGAAACCACTTAGCCCCATAGAAGAGGTTACTCATAAGTAAGACCCATTGCTCATAAAGAGTTAATCTAGTCCCTGTGGTGAAGCACTTTACTGTCAGAAAGCTCTTTCTCTTCACTCTTGTTCACCATAGGAGCAGGCCAATTGATAATAATATACATCTCTGAAACTGCTGTGATGAATAAACATCTCTCCAAATTACTCAAATTAATTTCAGCAGGTTGCAACATTTTCTAGTATGGATTTTTTTTTTAAGTCCATCTTTGTTCAAATGAGGTTCTCACAGAACAGTTTCTCAGAACTGCATGCCAAAACATGGGCAAACGTGCAAAGCTATGGCATTTAAACATCATAAAATGGGCCATTAAGCATGCACAAATATTTTGGCTAGTAGTCTTTAGTTTCAGTCCTCAAACTAAACATCCCTATTTCCATCTGAACCCTCTGTGCACAAGTGCCATAATTAAATACCACTGACTTGCTCCTCCTATTGACCTTTGATACATGTAAACAGGCTCTCAGGAAGGAAGGTGGGGTTTTGTCATTCTGAGAGCCTTTGTTGTCCTTATTACTTTTTCCTTTTTTTTTTTTACCATTTTTTCAGTGTTCCAAAACTTCCCTAAAATACTATCTTATGTTTATACAGATATTCTTCTCTAAGAAGCTCAAAGTATTAAGAATATGACATCTCAGCCACCCCCAGTGTGAAAGCACAAACACAACTTTTCCTTTCACAGAATACAAGCCTGGTAGAAATTTAATACCAAGGGTTTTCTTACCTGCATTCTCTCACCAATTGAATTAAAGATTTACATAATAATCAGAATGAAGGAAGAAAAAAATAGTGTACTTTTTAAAAAGGACTCCGTGACTGTGTTTTAATATGCAAAGAATTACCCCAGGTTATTCTGAAGTTCTATGCTTGTAACATAAAGTTCACTTTAATTCATAGCTTAAGCAAATGAAAGTACCTCTAAGAATCTTAAGATGCGAATAATAGAAAATCTTGCACTCTGCTTTCTTCCATTTCTCAAGGTTTGGGGTTTTCATGGAAACTTGGATATCTGTGTTCTTCTAATGTGTTTGTGGGGAGATTAAAATCCCTGTAGATGTTGGAGATTGGCATTTTAAAGGGAACTATAGCATAAGTTTAATAATGTCTCAAAACTGTGTGATTGCTTAACTCTGGCCAGTCTGTGAGCAATCATATATTTTAGAACGCAAAGTTGCCACATAGTTTCAGGGTAAGAGAACATTTAGTAATCTTTCTCTTCAATTTCGTTAAATGTTACTTGATGCTAACAGCATCAGTACCTTGGAACACATATGCAGCCATATTGTTTTTACGTTCTGTGATGGTGTTATAAGTGTGACATTTGCAACTAAGGTAAAGGCAATATTCTACCGAATATCCATGTATTTTCTTTTTCATTTGATCAAAAAATGTTTATTAAGTGCCTTCTAGATTCAGAGAATGTTCTAGGGGCTAGATACATAATAGTGAACAGGACAGATGAGATCCTTGTAACTGAAAGTACATTCTATGCTGCTATAGTATCAGAAATATGGATCTACATAAAGAAAAGAAGATCATAAGTGAAGTTAAAATAAAACTTTTTATTTTTCTTGTTCCTTATTAATCTAATAAATAACAGTTTGTTCAAAATAAGAATTACAAAACTGTTATGAACTATATATGCTTATGTATGTTATATATTTGTGTATACATATGCTTATGTATGTTCATTAGGACCATTTTGTTATTATAAAGCACTCACATTACCTGTGAGTAGTATTGTGTTATTTGAAGTGAACTTGGATTTGTCGTAAGTGAGTATTGCAAACTCCAGGGCAACTGTTTAAAAGAGTAAAAGAAGAAGTATAACTACACGCTAAAGAAGGAGAGAATAAGGAATCATATACAATGCTTAATTAAAGTCACAAAAAGCAGAAAAAATGGAAAACGGGAAAACAAAGAGCTGAGGCAACAAATAGAGAAGAATAATATGATAAATATTAAATATATAAAATATATAAAAATCACTTTGAATATCAATTGTTTAAATGTACAAATTAAAAGATAGGGATTGTCAGAGTGGATCAAAAAATAAGAACCAAACTATATGTTATCTCCAAGAAACCCACTTTAAATATAAAGACACATAGATTAAAAGTAAATGTATGAATCAAGATATAACATGCTAATAGTAATCAAAAGAAATCAGTAGTATCTATATTAATTTTGAAAAAAGCAGACTTCAGAGTAAAAAAGATATCAGGGATGAAGAGCAGCATTACATGATGATAAAGGGGTCGATTCTCCAAGAAGACATATGATCCTTAGCGTGCGTGCATGTGCCTAACAACAGAGTATCAAAATACGTGAGGCAAAACTGATAGAACTGTAAGAAGAAATAGATGAATCTGCTATTACAGTTGGAGACTTCAACATCCCTCTATCAGAAATGTACAGACCAGCAGACAGAAAATCAGTAAGGATATAGTTGAACCCAATAATACCATCAATCAACTTGATCTAATGGATATCTATAGACTACTTTATCCAACAACAGCAGAATACATATTCTTCCTAAGCTAATATGAAATATTCACCAAGATAGATTACATTCTTAACAAACTTTAACAATATTAGAAGAACATAAATCATGCAATATCTGCTCTCAGAAATAAATAACAGAAAGATAGCTGGAAAATTCCTAAATACTTGGAGATTAAAAACCAACTTTCTAAATACCACATGGATCAAAGAGAAATCTCAGGAAAATTTTAAAAATATTTTGAATTAAGTGAAAATGAAAACACAACTTATCAAAATTTGTGGGACATACAAAAGCAGTGCTTAGAGGAAAATTAATAGCATTGAATGCACATATCTGGAAAAAAAAAAAAGAAAGGTCTAAAATCAGTAACCTAATATTCCACCATAGGAAGCTAGAAAAGGTGGGAGGAGACAAATTAAATCCAAAGTAGGAGAAGAAAAGAATAATAAAAATTACAGCAGAAATCAATGAAATTGAAAACAGGAAATCAATAGAGAAAATCAACTAAACAAAAACCTAGTTCTTTGAAAAGATCAATAAAACTGCTAAGCCTCTAGAGAGTCTAAGAATAAAAAGAGCGAGAATATATATTATTAATATCAGTAATGACAGAGGGGACATCACTACAGATCCCATGGACGTTAAAAGGATGATAAGGTAATACTGTGAACAGCTATACACAAAGTTCATAACCTAGGTGAAATAGACTGATTCCTTGAAAGGCATAATCTGCCAAATCACACAGGACAAGAAATAGACAATCTAAATAAGCCTATATCTATTAACGAATGCATAAAGAACTAAAATTCAACAATAAGAAAATAACCCAATTAGAAAATGAGCCAAAACCTTAACAAACACCTCACAAAAGAAGACATATAGATGATAAATAAGCATATGAAAAGATACTCCATGTCATGTGTCATCAGGGGTATGCAAATTAAAACAACAATGAGATAGCACTACACATCCATTAAACTGGCAAAAATCCAGAACACTGACAATACCATGTCCCAGTGAGAAAGTGGAACAAGAACTCTCATTCATTGCTGGTGGAAACAAAAAATACTACAGCCATCTTGGAGCATAGTTTGCCAGTTTCTTATAAAACTAAATACACTTTTATCATACAATCCAGCATTCATGCCCCTTGGTATTTACCCAAAGGAGTTGGAAACTTACGTCCACATAAAAACTCACACACAGATGTTATAGCAGCTGTATTCATCATAATTGCCAAAATTGGAATCAACCAAGATCTCCTTTATTAGGTGAATGTATAAATAAACTGTGGTACATCCAGACAATGAAATACTCAGTGCTTATGAAGTCATGAAGAGACATGGAAGAAACCTAAATGCTATTTCTAAATGAAGGAAGCAATCTGAAAAGGCTACATATTGTATGATTCCAACTGTAAGGCTTTTTGGAAAAGGAAAAATCATATAGAGACAAGCTCAATAGTCCTCTTAGGTATTGAGGGGGAAAGAGAGATGGATACACAGAGCACAGGTAATTTTTAGTGGGTGAAATTGCTCTGTATGAAACTGTAGTGATGGAAACATATTGTTCTACATTTGTCAAAACTCTTAGGATGAACCAGCCCAAGAATTAACTCTAATATAAACTATGAGCTTTGGATGGTTATGATGCACCAATATAGATTCATCAGTTGTAACAATCGTACTTCTCTGGGGGTGGGTGTTAATAACGAGAGAAGCTATGCATGTGTGGAAGCAGAGGATGTATGAGAAATCTTATTTTCTTTTCAGTATTGCTGTGATCTTAAAACTGCTATAAAATATAAAGTCTATTTAAAAATAGAACATAAAGAAAGGACCTTATACAAAGAACAGAAACTCAACTATAAATACTAATAACCCCCCCAAAAAAATTAGGGGAAAAGTATTGGAAACAGTAGTCAAACATACAACAAAATGCTTTTGCTGGAGAAAATCTGCAGTTCAAAAGGGCTCACTCACCCTTTTCCAAGCAAATGGTCCCCTGGGACAACACTTGTGCTGAGATCATGGAATCACTGTAGGTTTGGCCTCCTTCAAAGAGTGCTTCCTTCACTGCAGATGAGCAGATCTTTGCTACCTTGTAGACAAATAGGACAAAGAGCAGTGATCCCAGCAGACAGTACCATTCTAGTATTCATCAGCAGTACCTCAAGACGGCAAAGAGCAGTGGCAGGAAGAACAGTTGAAGAATGAAATGAGCCAGAGCCCTACTCTTCTAGCCACAGTCAGATAGACCTTCTAGCTGGAATTTGTGTGTGCCTCCGGTTGCTCGGTATTCGACTTTTGATTTTGGCTCAGGTCGTGATCTCAAGATTGTGGGATCGAGTGGGAAGTCTGCTTGAGATTCTCTCCTATCTTGTCCCTCCCCTGGCTTTACACACATTCTCTCTCTCTTTCTCTCAAATAAATAAATCTTAAAAAAAATAAAAAGGAAAAGTGATTGCCAGTAGGTTGAGCCCACTAATCATATATTTACCTTTAATACACAAAGCAAAAATTAAATAAATAAAATCCAGAAAACAAAACAAAATGAAATATCAAGGAGGCACTTAAAATGGAAACATAGAATAAAAATATAGAAGATAAAAGTGATACAACCCAATCCAAATGTATGGTAATAAGTGAAATCAGTCAAAATCTAAATATATACTGATTTAAGCACCTAAAAAAAAATAAAAGACTTAAAAATGGCAATGGTAAGAGATATGACAAACAAAAGTAAATAAAATTAAAGGAAGGTGTAAGGGATAGTAAAATTTCAGGTCAAAAGAATGAATGAAACAAGAAGGTTATTTTGTACTGATGAACATTAATTGCACACAATTTATATAGCATGTGATAGCTTTGAACTTATATGTGCTAAATACCACTGCAACACTATAATAAAACAGGGAAATACTAGGATAAATTATATAAGTAAAAATTTTATGGGAGAAGTTTAACATCATGTACGCACTTTCTAGTAGACTGAATGGACAAAATATAATTAAAGATAGAAATGAATGATGTAATTGTTAAGGTATAACACATATATATCAAACTTTTTATCTGCAAAACCTCCTAAGTGATCATAAACTTTTACAAAACCAATTGTATGCTGGACTATAGTGAAAACTTCAATTAATTTCAAAAGTTATAAATGGCAAATGTTACATTTTCTGCAAACACAACAAAATACAACACAACAAAACAAAAAAAAATTATTTAAACTCTAAGTGCTTTCAAGCAGCAGGGGTACCCTTGGTAGGTTAACATATGCAGCTCATTTGGGAGACTAGCTCAAAGGGCTTTAAATTGGAAAAGTAATTATGGCATACATGCATTTACTAAATACCTGAAAGTCACATCCTTCTGAGTAATTTCTACACTTTTGTTTTTATGTGTCTGTCCTTATCAAACATAAGTGTTACTACCTATCCTTAATGTATTTTTAATGCTTGCTTTCTAGCATAATATCTATTCTCTTCCATCCCAGATAATTTAACGTATACTCATATTGTCAGGACGGTTTTATATCTATTATCTATATGCCCCAGTCTAGATTTAGTCACCAAATGTACTGATTGCCCTTTTCTATCAGGCATAGTGCTAAATAGTTTGTTAAATAAATGAATAAAACATGGGCCAGTCCAAGAGGTGCAGAATGCCATGTACAATATCTTCCTGAAATATTGTAACAGAAGCTATGCTCTGAGGCTTGTGGGATTTCAGAAGTTGCCTGAGTATTGTGAACCAGTGATCATGGACTTGAGGAGGCAAGAAAAATGCCAACCAAGAGAGAGTGGATGGATTGAGGGTCACAAAGTAAGAAGGGATAATGTAGCTTGGAAAGAGGAGCTAGGCACAGAGGGGACTGTATGTTCAAAAGCAGGGCCCTAGGTGGCTTTCACAATCACTACATTCAAACACATGGTGCCTGCAAGAGAACAGCAATGGAAGGAACTTGACTGAAACTCTTCGGGAACATTCCTGATAACATTCCGCCTAGCCTACTCTGGATATAAAGTAGGAACCTAATACATCCTTTTTATAAATAGTAATAATTTTAAATATCACTCAATCTTTACCATGATTCAAAGTTCAATTTTGGCTTTTTATGTTACCCTTTTGCAAATGCACATTCAAATTTCTGTGTTCACCCATTTGTGTGGTTATTTATTTACTAATTCATTTAGTAAACAATTGTGAAGCATTTTCAATGGAACAAGAAATGAACTAGGCTTTTGATTTTTGGAAGGTGAATACAAACTGACAGACACTTCTCCAGCATTCTGTTTCTGCTTTTAGTCTAGTCATTTATTGTCTGAAGGCTTCCCAAGGAGTTGCAAACACTGCATAGTTAGTAGCAAATGAAGGAACTTCTATACAATTAATGAAGAAAATAAATCCCAAATAAAAAACTATTAGGGCAGGTGAGGAGAAAAGACCATCTGAATTTTCCATATTTCTTGCTAGTCTAGGTATCACTAGTCTAGGCCTAAATTTCCATGTCAATAAAATGTCTTTCTGTTCTTCCTATGGCTATTATATATCATCATTGGCCAATGACTGTTTACTCACATTAAGCAACAGAATGCATCTAGATTAAATAAGAATTTTTGCTGTTGCTTCTGAGGCAATACATTCAAGCATTTACCACCACTCCCTGCACCAAGTAAAATGAATGTATCAGATACAGGGTATTATTTGAGTAAAGGCTTCTTATATCTGGAGAAGCATAGAGCAGAACCGCAAACGCTAATAGCTTCTTCAGAAGACAGCCTTCAACATATTGAGAAGACAAAAGACCGGGTGGGGCTCAGGAAAAGCTTAGGTACAACAGGACGTATGAGGAAGTTGGTGCCAATATCATCAAAAATGAAACAATACACATATTTGGAATTGGATTTCGTGTTCCCCAAATTAACAGAATTATTAGAACATAGACTCTCACGATGCTTTTTCACAATCATTATTTTTGGATATGTATTTAGCTTTATGGGGCAATCAGGATGATCTCTCATCTCCAAATAGCCTGTGTCATCTAATGTTCTTAAAAAAAAAAAACCAAAAAACAAACAAACAAACAAAAACACTGTCTCTTACTCAGAGAAGGTTTGCTGTGCGATTAATTGGAGGGGTAGTACACTAAAATTGCTTCACCAGATGACTTACCACCTCCTGCTTTTTATTTGGAGGGTACACATACCAGATGTGCTTAAACTCTGTCCATGGCATATGACCTTGCAAACTGTAAACCTACCCAAATGAAAATATTGGAGCCCAGTTTATAACTTAAAGAATACTCTTGTTTATCTCCTCTCCTTTTCCCCCATGCTTTTCATAAGTGCTTTAAAGATTCAAATTCTCAATATTCTCCCAAAGGGTTTAGGATTATCTGAGGCTGTCTAATAGGAGGCATTCAATTTTTTTTTTTATCATGGGTGATGTATCATATAGGGGCCAAGGGTGCTACCTCTCCTGGGAAAGGATAATTTTCTAGAACTTTTAGCCAGTGTGCTTCATATGGGCCAACAAGGCAGCTAAAAAGTCCCACTCTCACGGGGAGGACAGAGAGATTGAAAGAGAGAGAGAGAAATAAAAGAGAGAGAGAGTCATTCCCAGTCAAGCATCATTAAATTTTCTACCTTGGGATTGTCAAGACCATGCTGTACGATCAATTACATATAGCAGATCACCTTCGCTGTACTCTGGATCTTAGCTTCATAGTTCCTAAGTCATCATTTGTTGTTGTTGTTACACCGTCAAATGTCCATTTATGACTAAAATGACATCAGCAATGCATTCAGAAGTTGCAGATCATTAAGTACAATAGAGATGGAAATTGGAAGTGGAAAATACTCAAACCAAGATCTTAGTCCGGGTATTGGGGAAATGGCTTGATCAGAGTATGTAGAGCCAATATTCACTGAACTGTCCTATTAGTGTACCACGCTGATTAACATTTCCTAAAACCTTAATCCCGTCAGAAACCTTAAGGAGGAGGGGAGCTTAATTGTCTCCTGAAGGTCTGGTACCTTTCACCTGCACGTAAGACAGCCATGATGATTTTCTTTTAAACCAGCAAGAGGGACAGAGAAAGAAAATCAGCCAGAAGTATTTGTCTGCAAGATTCCTTAATGTCCGTTTCAAAAGTCACAGATTACAGTTTAAAATGGAAGTCCCCTTTTGAACAAAGAAGGAAAGGTTATGAGAAAATACAGTTTGCCATTATTGATGTACAAAGCCGGCTCTGGTTGCCTCTGTCCTGCAGCTCCCCCACATGCACCACTTGGATATTGCCTAAATCTCTGGAAATGAAAGAGAGGCGCTTAGGTCAGAGCACTCCCCGCTGCTGCGATGAGAACCCGGCTTGACGAGCACCACATGCAACCTGTTTTTCTCATTGCATGTACTTTATGGACTGCTTGTCAGGTGGTCTCTGTGTGGTTTGCTCAGCTAATCCTAGAGACATGTAAAAGTCATACAAATTATAATTTAAGAAAAGGAAATAAAGCCAATTGACCATTGATTGTTCTTTCCTCTTATCCCAGAACCTGGTAAGAGCATCCAAGTGTAATGATTGTGAACTCAAAGAATTTCTGTCTCACTGCACTTTATCTTTGCTGGTAATGAAGTTAGTGGTTTCAACTTTAGTCTCTCTCTCTTTTTAATTCTCCCTCCCTCTCTCTTTCTCTCTTTCCAAAGGCCACCTCCATGAAAGACAGATAGCAATTACACTGTTTTAGCCCAGTAGTCTGCCTTCTTTCAGTCCTTATCCCTTAATAAATGAGGGAAAGCATTAAAGAAACAGAAGCAGGCTATTTATAGAGCAAAATCTATCATTTCATTTGAAAAAGTGTCAATATAAAGAATCAATAGACCTGAATTTTATGAATATAATCATCTCCTGATTATCTGATTATCTGTTGCTAATAACAGATGAGTGTGTGTATTTTATGTCCTAGTTTTTCCCAGTTGGGGCTTAACTACCTCCTATACCTGAACCCTTCTCTGTGTGGGTAGCAGAATGATATTAACTTGTTTGAAATGTCCTGCTCTTAGATTGCTAAGGGACATGGGACGTTTCTCCAGTATTCTGTGCTGGACCCTGGCACGGATGGCTTGAGAAGCCTTTGCATTCATACAGATTTCTCCAGCCCCTTTTTCCTGTATGTCACTATTCATCCCTAAGCATATTTATCTACATTTTGTTAATTGCAATTTAAAATTCCATCTTAAAAGATGTACATTTATACTGTAGTAATTTTGAAGGCAAGCTGTTATTTCATTGGGTTGTCACTCTTTCCAGAAATCAAACCCTCCCTGTCACATAGAAATAGACTGCTTGATATACATGCAATATCCTGTTGGTGTCATGCACTCTTTTCTTTAATCTGACTGACATGGCACATAATAAAATGCTCACTTCAATATATGTCTGTTGCATTTTGCCTAATTCTGGGCTTAGTTTAATATTAGTCATGAATATTTCCTCCAACTAGACAGGAATTTGAAGACATATAAGGCGCGGTCTATGTTCCTACTAAAGCACAAGCTTCAACCTTACTTTTTATTGCTTACTCTGCTTGTGATGAATTAAGTCATCTCAGGGAAAGAACTGAAAGCAACAGGGACCGGAACTGTTATCTTTATCCATGAGTCAGGTGGAGGGTGAGGGAATGAAATTCAGCTGCTGTGCTTTACTTTCCCTGAGCATCAGAGCTGTGAGTGGGAGGGGGCTGCTCAGTGGGAGGAAAATAACAGCAGATGAAGCCATATTATGCCTCCGGAATCCTTTTAGGCTGAGAAGCCACAGTAGCCTCTAATGCCCCTATAATGTTATATTTATTTTATATTTCTTTCTATCACAAGTAGGGACGAGTTCATCACCATTTCTTATTTGTGTTTTATGTATCTTCAAATTTAATTAATGAGAGAAAAAAGTCATTACAGGGACATGTATGTGAGTGTGCGTGTATAAATGTATATATGTCCCCACACCCAAAACATGTACACATACAGATTTGTTTATGCAGGTGTGGGGATGCCAATATGATCTTATCAATTCGGGTTCTAACAACTTGAGAACGTTTTCCTCTTGGATTAAAATAATTGGAAATATTTTGAAATTTTACTTGACCCTCTCAAATGTATCCAGAAAAAGAGTTTGTGCTCCTTTTCTCCCTTATCCTCTATTTCTTCAATGTGTATCACTTGTTAACAACTCTAATAGTGGATTAATATTCCTTATTTGTTTGCATCCTCTAATGTCCCCATTTCAAGACGGCAATCCCCCAATGCCATATTTAATATGAGAATCCACAGGTCAGTCGGCTTGTATATGGAGCTGTGATATTCCTACCTAAGAAGAGTCTCTAAATAGAAAGATACCAAATAGAAAGCTATCCCATTATAAAGTGACTTTCCACCATAAGGATTTAAAAATCGTACAGGGCAGAACACGTTCCTCATGAGCACAGTAATGTACATGAGGTATACCTCTGCAACTAACAGAAAGAGGTTTAACACAGTGCCGCCCACCCCCTCTAAAATTAGAACGGATTTTTTTGTTTATGTCGCTCTATCTGATTTTTGTGTGGGTATGTGCATGTATCTATCTTGCTTTTGGACACCTCTCCTTAGCAGTTTCTCTGTTGCATATTTTTTCACGTGGCTATATGAAATATTTTATTTCATATTCCATCTTGGAAACAAAAATTTACACCATTTCTGCAAAGAAAGAGAGCACACATTGTTTATACGATAGGCAGCGTGGACTCCCAATGGATAGAGACGATAGATAAAATGAACTACTGGCTAAAACAGATTAGATGCCAAACTCAGTTAGTCCTTGCCTAATTCTATAAAAGTATGTCAGTTAGGGACTTACTTGACCTAAGGAAAAAACAAATCTCGAAACAATATCCGAGCTGATTACTTATTCAGACTGATTATGCTGCAGCCACTGCTCTGTTGGAACAAAATACAGTCATGTAAATTTAGCCCATTCCCTTGGCCAGCCTGCATAGAGAAACTGCCATTACAAGGTATTTTATTCACTGACACCAGCAACACAGAGCAGATTAATTATAAAACAGAACAGTGAAACAGAAATTATATCCTAGTTATAGCCATTTCTGTAAGAATTTTGCATTGTTCTCATTGAGCGCTTCTGCTATGCTTGAAGAGTTTCATGACGCGATTGTTCTGAAAATCTTGGGATCATCTATAGCTATTAGCTTCATACCGTGAGTTTTATTAGATAATCACTTCTGCCACCTAAATGTGAGAAGGTAGGACAGAACTAAAAAGTCAAATATTGGAGAGAAAATGGAAAACAGTCTGAGTAACTAGGTCCTGGTGCAAGAAACATTGGCCATGCACACTGGCATCCCTGCTCTGTGGGTCCCACGCTATCCTGCTCAAATCAGAGGATCCAAAGGGGATGAGAGAGGAGTTTCAAATTGGAGGGCCCTTCACGAAAGGCTGCTGGGTCAAGTATGGTGCGCTCACTAACGTGAGTATGGAGCATATTACAGCAACTTGTATTTGGAAAAGCCAGGCACGGTCTCAGGTAAGCCTATTGTTCCCCAAAGGCTGTTCGCAGTTATTGTTAACACACTTCCCTGCTTTTCACCAGAGCCTTCAGGAGCTGTGACAGTGCTTGCAAATGTGATGTTCTTGACAAGTCTGTCTGCTTCGAAAGCATGGCAAGAAAGCGGAACACTATTAATAATACTAATGGAGAGATTATCTTGAGCTCAGATTTTTTTTTCCTCCTTTGAAAATAAAAGTGGGAGGTTTGTTTTAACACCCTGCCCTTTTCATAAAGGTGGTGGGAAGCGATTGAGCCTCTCTGCAGAAGGCTTCCTTTTCAAGTTTCCGCTTAATTAAAACACTGCATTTACTTGCTTACGAGTGAACTCTTCGCCAGGATATTTTGAAGCTGTAAAACACAATAGTAATAAAATGAGCAGTAACTCTTTGTCAGAAGAAGAGCATGTTTGTTAGACTGTCTGGACAAAGGGACAATTATATACTTTTAAAGTACCCATTAAAGAGGCAACACTGTGCCAGGGCTCCTTATTACAGCCGTCTCTTCGGCCGGGATACCATAAAGGCCATAGAGGAGCCAATTAGGTAGAATTAATGCACAAATTTCTGCAGCAAAATACGTAAGCAAAATATTTAAAACCATTCCGGAGTGGGGAAAAATCAAGTTGCTAAGACAAAATAAATCAGCTGGAGCTTTGATATGCCACTGCCTAGCTCTGCTAAGCTGATAGGTGGTGTTCAACATAAACACGTTAAGTACGGGACCAAAAAGACATGACTCAAGCGAAGGTCCTTTTTAAAAATGAGTTCCCAAAGTGCTCCCCACCAATTTCAATGAAGTCTTGAAGATAGAGATATTTTGCATATTTTCATGAAATAGGGCATTACACAGAATACATATTTCAAGAATTTCATAATTCTTCGGCAGACCCACCTCCCTGAACGCTTACAATAAAGCCCACATTCCCCACTGCGCAAGAGCCATTTTACGCTCTTTCCCTCTTTTGTTCTTGTTAAAGCTAAAAGTTAAACAAATCACTTTATAAGACAAAAGTAGGAAGGTCAGATGGTTTTCCTTTATCTGGAATGGTTACTGAGCCCTGGTGTTCGTCTTCTACACACGTTGGCACTCTGCCTGACTTTCTCTTTTGTCATGGATTTTCAGCTATCAAGTGTGTTCGTCTTTAAAACTAAGCCTCGCTGTGTCATATGTTCAACCCTGCTCCATACAACCCAACACAACTTATCACACTCTGACAGCTAATATTTAAAAGAGAACACACACGTATTTTGAGGTTTGATAACTGCTATCAATCTCGATAATGGGTATCCAATCCAAAATTGTGACAGATACCTAGTGGATTGAGCATCAACCATGAGCAGCTAATGCTGAAGTAAATGAATCAGTGAGGCAGCTACTTCACGCCTATAATTAAAAATAAAACAAATAAATGCCACACAAATAAGGCAGCCTGAGAAATCTATGTCATAGCTGCAAAATGCACCAAAGGGGGAAACTTAGGAACACCGGTTTCCGATTTAGCTTTCTGGTCCTTTGATTTTCTTAAAATAGAATATTGTGAGCTTTTTCTAAAGATTTTTTTTTAATGGTTAAAATTTCAGGATTTCCAGTACAATTTGTCATTGCACCTTGTTTTCGCAGAAGCTGCCACCAGAGATATAGTGGGCCCTGAAACAGCATGACTTTGATGCTTAGAAAATGCTCTCTTTTAACAAAGTAAATCAAGGTACAGTGACCTCCAAAAGCCAAATTGCAGAACAGAGCATAATGGGTAATGGTATGTAAATTGCCATGCATGCAATTGGGATGTCATTACAGCCAGACCAAATGGTGGTAGCTAATGACCTCGACATTTGATTTCTAGGTGCATT
This sequence comes from Ailuropoda melanoleuca, assembly GCF_002007445.2. Taxonomy (NCBI): domain Eukaryota; kingdom Metazoa; phylum Chordata; class Mammalia; order Carnivora; family Ursidae; genus Ailuropoda; species Ailuropoda melanoleuca. The sequence goes on from NC_048226.1 coordinate 49,405,860, forward strand.
TTATTTTTATTTTTTTCCTGATTTGAGAATATATCTATCTGAGACAGTAGCTGTAACACACTGATGAGCCTGAATAAAGAGTGTGAATTTCTCTGTAGTGACTATTGTGCCTGAAATCAACCAAATTTGAAGACAGTAGCCGAGTGGCCCTCAAATCACCCTAATGGATCTATACAATTTGTATAATATTAATTCTCATTTTCAACTTGAAAATAAATTTCCTTATAAAATTATCCTCCTAAGAAAATGTGAGGCATAAATATTTGGTTTTATTTAGACACAGAAATTATTTAGACGCAGAAAAGAGAAAGGGGTATAAGCATAAATATGCTTGTTCTGGCCTCAGAATATCCACCCCACATTTAGTAGTAAATTATTTGGGGATTGAAAGGACTGCACTGTGTATCCTTAATAGCTATTTGTTCTAGGAAGTTCAGTTATTGCATATCGTGGCATCATTTCTGTACTTCAAATGAGTTTCACTAAAATCTGGTACATTTTTGTGGAGGCGAAAATAAAATGAAAATGTTTCGCTATGAAGTCTTCCCATAACTCTAGTTAGGATTTTAAAAATAAATCATAACAAGAGCTCCAAGAAAATATTTATTGCTCTTCCCAAGCATTAGAAGAAATGCTGGCTCTGGACCTGTCATTCAGAGCAAATCAAGATACTACTATTCAGACATTGCTAGAAGAATCATGAAGCATTGTCGACAATAACAGACCCGGAGAAAAGATCCAATTGTCTCTTAATTTACTAACAATTTAAAGTATTTAGAACTGACTGATACAAGGAAACACTAAGTAATTTTTATTGTGCTGAATTCTAGGGAAGTTCAAAGTAGCTTTAAATTACTTTTCCATTAAGTTGGATGATTTCTTAAATGATCAGATTACTTATGTCACACTGGACCACCTCTCCAAAAATGACACTGGGATTTGTGTTGATTACTCAAAAATCTGTGTTTCTGTATTTCTGCCAAATAACTACTTTTTCAGCAATCGATGTCCTAGAGGAAATATATATGTGTACGTATATAGATGCACACACACACACACACACACACACACACGCTCCATTTTAAGTATTCTTGCTTTTATTTTATTGCAGGTAATCAAATTGCTTACAAGGTCAACAAAAATGCTACTAAGGCGGGGTTTTTTTTCTTGTTAAATTGCCATTGGAGCAAAATGTTACTTTCTTTTTTAATAATTGTAATCCATAGGTAAAATTTTATAGACGGCAAGGACGTCCATATCCTATACTGACTGCTATTCCTCATGTATGCTCACTTGGATTTATTTTATATCCCATTATTGGTTTAGTTCAAGACAAAATAAATTAAACAATGAATAGGCTACAGATATTTCCCATGGGGTAAGGGCACTTGATTTTATTTTCCCCTCTTCCTACATAATATTGCAATAAGTGTCTTTTGAAACTTATGGCAGGCAGTCCATGTTACTGCTCTTTCTTTTATTCCAAAATATAGCATATGCATAAGTAGTGTTAGACATGAAGACTTTTTCATTAAACATGTTTGCTCATTAAAATTACTTGGGTAAAATTTTAAACACATTTCGGTTAACATAACCCATGTGTATTCCTGAAGCACAGATAATCCCCCTGCACACTTTCTCGGAGAGACTGTAACAAAGGAGCGGCAATACAAACCACAGAACAATTCTGCTTGATTTTCCTTTGCAGTCGTTTTATCAGGGACAAGGAATATTCCACAGTGGTGCCCAGATGAAGGCTGCATGCATTCCGCAGCATTGCATTGTAGAAGAAAATGAAAAACCTAATAGCATTTTGACGTATTCCAGTTAGGTTTTCCATTAAGAGAAAAAGGTGATATGTTCACACCATTTGTCAGGAAAAGAAGAAATGAAGAAAATGTTGACAATTTCATTACACTCTGGTTATGGGGTGATCTGAACTTACCTATTACAAGATAAAAAAAAAAACTATTCCAGATATTATTAGTTGAAAACATTATTGTTTATAGTTACTTTAACATGTGCCACAACTATAGACTTGATATAACTGTATAAGCTCAGATTTAAAAGGAGATATTTTATATCATTTACAACCTTGCTCAAAAATTTGTATCCTTTTGAATGCCACAGCATCACACCAAGTCACGCATTGCCGGACATTTGGCTGATAAATCCAGCACTGAAAAGACGATGGACAGATACTACAAAAATGCTTCTAAGTATATCATTCTTTTCTTGACCTATGTATTTATTCAGAAGATATTTTCCCCATTTCTCATATTTTTTTTCTTGTATTATTGACTATAGGACTCCTGGATTTTCTGTGGAGAATATTTCCCTGGGGAGAACAGGTGCTGTCCATTTAAAATCCAAGTTAAAAAACCGAACATTTTTTCCAGGGTGCCAGAGAGACAAGTGTGCATTCAATCTGCTCAACTAGAAATTGAGGATACCCACAGCTTTAGCTTTATTTAGATTTCCTGTGTTGATTATCATTTGCCATAACGTTAAGGCATTTCACGTTAAAGCAGATTTGCTGCATATATGCTACAGCGTATTTGCTAAAATATTATTTAATTCTGTGCTTTTGGAAAGAAAATGTATTTAAAGTGTCTCAGGTGTATACTTTAAAATATCAGGAGCATAAAGCTGTGTAAACTGAAGGACTTTTTATCTCATTTTTAGTAAACTGATGAAGTGCTTTTACCTGAGGAGAGCCAAGCGAATTAATCATCTCTCACAAAAATAAATAAATACATAATACACAAATAAAAATAAATAAAGTCTAAGAAATAGTGCAGCACACGTGCACAAGGCCTGGAGTCCTGACCAGTGCAGAGAACCCAGAATGGTCCAGGTGTATGACAATCAGAGAGAAGAGGCTGATGGGTGACCAGGAAAGAGACAGCGGGGGATAAGACCTGGCAGGAAACTCAGGGGACACGGAGCGGATTTCCCCATCAGTACGGACTGTCCTATTCACCAGCATTAATATCGTCGTCTTTCAGCTTCACCACGGTTGTGCCCCCAATCGCGTGCGCGTGTTTACATTGTGTGGGGCACTCACTTGCTATGGGCAATTACCAGACTCCACAGAGTTCCTATGAAGACGGGACCTCAGAAGGCCACCTGGTTCATTCATAGCCTCAAGGTTGACTTCGTGAGCCCCATTCCAAAACCAAGTTCTGTGCCTGAAGAGGCTGCTTGGAAATAAACCATCGGTCTTGTTTTCTAACCAAGGGTGGAATGAATTTTTAAATATTCACTTTGTCTCAAAGTAAAACGTCATCATTTCAAGTTAGTGCCAATTAACAGCATACTAGTTTAAAAACCTATGAGCAATGTAGAAAGTAGGAAGTTGGTAGTTTTGAGACTGTGACAGGAACACTATGCACCGCATACATAAATTAAGTCCCTTGCTCCACGTCATAAGGGTCGTAAATGTTGGCGCACATCTTGTCTTCAAGTCAAGCTGACAGGAGTTCTGATCGTGGCCAGTACATTTCATCTCCTCCCACGGTAGCATCTAGATTCCAATTTGTAAAAATGTAAACAAGCTTAGAAAAATTACTTTTTTTCTAATAAGCAATTATAATGAAGCATCTGTGGCAAAAAGTATTCAAATATCTCTCAAATGTATTCCACTAATGTCTGTTACATTCTTTTTTGTTTTTGTTTTTACCTCTCTTTTTGTCCAAATGAGTTTGCATGAGAGTCAAGTGAAGCAATTAGAAGAAAACAAAAAAGGAGGAGAGTAGGCAAATTAAAGGAGGTTGGCATAAAGAAGGTCAAAGGCCAAATATTTATCACACATTAGCATCATTGATGTGGTGGGAGACAGAATCTGTCTGGCTCCATGACCCGACTTGAGGATTTTAATGTGCCCCTTTTTCCAAAACGTTCAGCTAAAGGAACTAAAATGTTGCACAGTCAGGACAAAATCCCATCATTGTGACAATCACTCCAATGTCCCTTTCTGGTTTCTCGGCTGGATTTTCAGGGCCCTTGTTATTTTAAAAGTGAGCTTGTGGGAGTCTCAATTGCTAATTTGAACATCTATTTAATTTATAGCATTTTTGGTTGAATTTGCTGTGGCGTGTGGCGCGGGGCTGCACCTGAACAGAGAGCCTTGGAAATAATTGTCAAATCCAGCGCTATTGCAAAAAGCTTGCTTTCGGACTATTCTTACTCTCAAAGCAAAGACAGCAGTGAGAAAAAGCTAATGAAAGAGATTTCTCACAATTTGTGATTTTTTTTTCCCCAGAAAATAAATTTATCATTGTTTTGCTCTCACACAGAGACTCAGGGAAACAGAGAAGGAAAGAGATAGATAGAGGGAAATGACACATCCTAGAAAGCCTCTTGATCCTTTCTGCAAAGAGAAATAAATAGCCAGTTCAAATAAACTAACGTCACTTTAGAGAATAAAATATGAGATCTGAATGTGTTCCGTGACATCACTGAGGATGTGCCATTGCAAGTGGGTAGTGTTCAGAGCCGTCTAGCTTCTGCCAGTTACCCCATCCACGATCAAAGGGAAAGGTAATTAAAGACGCCGGACCACAAGGGCAGGATAAAGACTTTCCACCCTTACTGTCCCACTCTGCAGGCAGCAGGAGCACCACTGCCTTGGGAGGTAGGGCTGCTGAGGGCAGAAGGAAGTCCCGGACTAGACACACCTGGGGTCTCCGCGATACTTTCCCTTATATCAATGCTGCGGAACCAGGAGCATTTCACACCAACTGGCAAAGTTACCCGCAACAGGCATCATTAATGAGAATTGGTATTTGTGGAGCATTCTGAAGTGTGTAGGAAGGGTTTTTCATAAACAGTATCTCTTTTATTTCCTCTGAAAAAAAAAATCAATACTACTATCATTATTTTGCAGATGACCATTTTGAATGTCAAAGATTTTAAGTGAAACCAAGTCCAAATTCCAAACTTTTCCCATCACATTGCCTGAATACCCAATTGTTCTTCTGATTACCTGTCATCGTGTGTACTAAATTCTAGGGAAGTCTATGCCCTGTTGCTACTACCGATGAGGTCTAGTCTAGTTCATGGAAAATTATCTTCAACGGATAGCACTTACTCAAACAGAATATTCCAGATTCTCGGTATAAAAAATTTTGTCGACAACCATGGGAAGTAATACATTGAAAAGCAACTGTAAGAAAGAGAGAAGAATTTGCTTCTATCTTGTGGCAGACTGTTCTTCCCCATCATGTGCGAGCATCAGAATTTACATAGTCGATGTCTTTTGAGCTCTGGCTGATTTAAATATTTTTCTTTAGCAATAGCTGAAGGGTTTTTTAACTCCAGATTGTTTTTTAAAAGACAACAAAGATTTACTGAAAATGCTCTGTCTAAATAGCATCATTAAAAAACTTTCTTCTTGGTTAAATCAAATGTAATGGGGCCCTGGGTGGCTCAGTCATTAAGCATCTCCCGTTGGCTCAGATCATGATCCCAGGGTCCTGGGATCAAGCCCTGCATCCATCTCCCTGCTGAGCAGGGACATGTTTCTTCCTTTCCCTGTACACCTCCACCCATCTCGTGCTCTCTCTCTATCTCTCTCTCTCTCAAAGTAAATCTTTAAAAAAATAAATAAATACATCAGACATAATAAAGTTGTAAGCACCACTAGGTAATATAAAATCTTAACCTCCAGCTCCTTCACACTTAGTCACTAGTGAAAACTGTAGCTAGAAATGGGCATGGGAGATATCTGTGTGTGATCCTGTTTAAATTCTTTTTTTTTAATTAAATTTTTCTGGCTCATTATCAGTCAAAAAAATCTTGTAAAGTCATGAAAGAGAAGCAGTGGTCACAGCAGAAATTTTCAAAAGAAAGCAATAGCTGGTATATACCATCAAGGGAGATAATAAGCCCAAAAAGTATACAACCATTTACCACTGGCTGTCACGTCCTTCCATGGTGGTGAGAGGCAGACACATCAGGCCCTGTCCTTGATTGTCTTGCATCACCTGCAAAGTACAAGATATAGAAATATACATGATGTAGATACAGATATAAATATTGGCATTAGATATAAGCACATCTACAAAGAGTCCATGGGGCTCTTGAGGTTTTCACTCATCTGCATAATATGTTCCTGCACATCACAGGTAAGAGGCCATAGAGCCAGTTTATGCTGATCATTCTACTGCCCCATTAGTGAATGGCTTCTTTTTTTCTCAAAGGTGTCATAGATCAGATAAAATAATATACACACACTCTGTGGGAATTGAAGAAAATAATCGAGCACTTGGAGCTGAAGGAGCTGTTTATCAACTTTATTGTAAAACTCTTTTGCGATACAAAAGCATCAAGAGTTGTGCAAATAATTGGTGAATCAAGAAAGCGTAGAAACAAACTCTAAACGAAAGTTTAGATTGCGCACGGAATAAAGCAGACATTCCGGCTGGAGTTCCTCGGGTATTTAAATATAACAGACAACTAACCAAAGGGAAAAGCTTCAAGTTGTCATCCTGTGCAGGAATTTTTAAGGCAAGAGGCTGCATCTAGTACTATAACTTTGTGTGAAGTTGGGAAATGTTTGACTAAATCAGTGGGTACCGGCCAGATTTCCACCAGTTAATGATCAGAGCATCTAAGACAATGGTGTGGGTCAGTCAGTAGGCTCAGCAATTCACTCATTTACAAGTATATTTCACTGCGCAAGCAGTAAACGGACCTTTCAGAGACATATATGTATTTGGAAATATAAATAATAAATCACTTCTAACAGCTACATTGAGTTTCATACATACTTGGAGAGTGTCAGCCTGGATATTGAGATTTATAACAGTTGTCTATTTGCATAACATGCCCCAGTGTGCATTTGAAGCAAGCTCAGGATAATCTCAATACCAAGAAGTGAGTCTATCATCCCATAAGCACAGATTACCAGTTTTGTTCTGAGGTAAACGAAAGGTTCCACTGAGACACGGGTCACCCAAAAGAAGTTCAACGGGATAAAAATAAAATAAAATTTGAATGTAGCCCATACATCTAGGGTGTCGAAAACATCTACCCATTTAAAATAGCGTCTGAGTCTCTATTCGCAAGTATTTGCTTAGTCTTTTCTGGGAGTTCTCAAAATCTCTTTGGAGTCAACGTGTCGGTTGCTGTGTTCTTCCTCTTCTGATCTGTCCACGTACCCCATGGACAAAGCCACTTGCAGAGCCCCAGATGCTGCCACAGAACATTTTGGGGTGATTTGTGTATCAACCTAGTTGTTCTATAACATGCCTCATTTTATTGCGTTTCTTTTTTTTTTTTAAGATTATTTATTAACTTTTGCGAGAGAGAGAGAGAGAGAGAGAGAGAGACAGAGAGCAAGCATGCACAAGCGGGGGAGGGGCAGAGGGAGAAGCAGACTCCCCACTGAGCAGGGAGCCCAATGTGGGATTCGATCCCAGGCCCTGGGATCATGACCTGAGCCAAAGTTAGATACTTAACCAGCTAAGCCACCCAGGCACCCTATTGTGTTTTGTTTTATTGCATTTTGCAGATACTGCTTTTTTTTTTTTTTTTTACAAATTGAAGGTCTGTAGCAACCTTGTGTTGAGCAAGGCTCACTGCCATTTTCCCAACAGCATTGCTCATTTCATGTCTCTGTTGCATTTTGGTAATTCTTATAAAATTACAAATTTGTTCGCTATTATTATATTTGTTATGGTTTTCGTTATTTATATTTGTCTGTGATCAGTGATTTTTGATGTTACTATTGTTAGTTATTTTGGGGCGCCACCAACTGTATCCGTAAAAGACAGCAGACTTAATAAGTGTCGTGTGTGTTATGACTGCTCCACTGGCTATTCCCCCATCTCTCTCTCTCCTCGAGCCTCCTTGTTCCATGAGACACAATAAAATTAGGCCAATTAATAATCCCACAATGGCCTCCAAGTGTTTCGATGAAAGGAAGAGTTGCGAGTCTTTCACTTTAAATCCAAAGCTGGAAATGATTGAACTGAAGGAGGAAAGCATGTCCAAAGCAGGGACAGGCCAAAAGCTAGGCCTCCTGTGCCAGACAGTTGGCCAAGTTGTGAATGCAAGGAAAAGTTCTTGGAGGAAATTAAAAGCATTCCTCCAGGGAAGACACCAGTGGTAAGAAAGCAAATACAGCCTTTTTGCCGATACGGACAAAGTCGGAGTGGTCTGGATGGAAGATCGGGCCAGCCACAGCAGTCCCTTAGGCCACAGCAGTCCCTTAGTCCCTTAGGCCAGCCACAGCAGTCCCTTAGGCCAAAGTCTAATCCAGAGCGAGGCCGTGACTCTCTTCAAGTCTATGAAGGCTGAGGGAGGTGCAGCTGCAGAAGCAAAGCGCGAAGCTACCAGAGGCTGCTGCATGAGGTTTAAGAAAAGCAGGGGGGGCGCCTGGGTGGCACAGCGGTTAAGCGTCTGCCTTCAGCTCAGGGCGTGATCCCGGCATTATGGGATCGAGCCCCACATCAGGCTCCTCTGCTATGAGCCTGCTTCTTCCTCTCCCACTCCCCCTGCCTTGTATTCCCTCTCTCACTGGCTGTCTCTATCTCTGTCAAATAAATAAATAAAATCTTAAAAAAAAAAAAAAAAGAGAAAAGCAGGGGTCTCCGTTAACATCAAGGTGCAAGGTGAGGCGGCAAGAGCTGACTAGAAGCTGCAGTAAATTACCCAGAAGGTCCCGCTAAGGTAATTAATGAGGGAGGCGACACGAAACAATTGGTTTTTTTTTTTTAGCAACAGATTTTCAATGTAACTACTACGTGTAGGATAAGAAGTACAAGTTGTCTCTAATTTGGTCTCTGCTGGATTCCTTTTGAAAGGGTCACTTTTACTAAACAGTCATGGCCTTGATCAGCTCCAAACAACAGAAAAGAGAATCAAAACTGCCGAACCCATTTTCATTAAAATTTATATTCAGAGACATACGGGTTAGAAGCTCTCCATGGTTACCTTTACATGAAATTATTAACAGAAAAGATGCCAGTGTAAGTATAACAAAAAACAATGAAACTGAAAATAGAGGTATTTGAATAGCACATTGGCACACATCATATCAAGTAATTAAAAGTCTGCAGATACCAAAACAGAATAATAATAATGCTTAGCCTAAGAGTTAGCTTAATTACATGTCAGCTGTTAACACCACAGAAGCATCAGCAGATGTATTTTTCATCTGTTATTCTCCTGATTTTTTGCATTTGCTTCCAGGTTATTTTTTTACTTATGTATAATAGTCACATTATTAAATATGGACATTGGAAAAAGCCTTTGGGTAGCAAAACAGAAACATAATTTGAAGCTAGGAGTTAGGTAGCCATATTGGATTGTCACTATTGTGAGCCTGGCACGATGTTTATGACATTTGCTTTTCCCAGAGGAGTTAAAATGTCTGAGGAGGAGATGCCATGTAATGTTTTGTGACAATAGCATTCTTTGGGTTGTACTGGGCATAATGCTTTATATTTCAGATATGGAAATCTTTTCATCTAAAGAAATTGAGAGCATTGTACAGAAAGGCATGAAAGCAAGATTTCATCAACACAAACACCTCTGAACAGAGTCTACAATTAAAAGAATCCCAGGGTGCACATTTCCATCCAACAAATGCTTCTATGCACATATTCTGAGAATTTTTAAATTAAATAAGACTTTTTGGAGGTACCTAAAATATCGTTAAGGATCTCTGGACTCATACCTTGTTCATGACATCTTTAGCACCTATATTCACTGTTTGTAATTGTGTATTTTTCATATCTATTTTTTCAGAAAAAAAAGGGATTGAATGGAGAACACAATGTAATTTTATGGTTGCTGATACTAATAATATAATTAAAGAAAATTCTTAGGTTAGGTCATTCCTGCCTAGATTACTTAGAAAATGTATCACACTTGACTGGACAAAGGCCTAGGGTCCCTGGAAATGTTTCTCATATTCAATGTTTGAGTTCCCTACTGAAGGACATATCAAGTATGGCACCTGCTTTTATCATCTTGAATGCCTTAGGGATTTTCTCTAATAGATTTTGTCAAATTATTATTGTAAATTTCTGATGTGATTTATAAGCTTATGTAGCACATTTTCCTATTTGAAGGAAATATTTGTAAGAACAGTTATATGGTTTATATGGCTTCTAAAAGAGACAGAATGAGTTTTTTTTCCTCTCTCTCTTTTAAATTTATCGATTCAGTAACCTTTTCAAAAAATCTTATTTATTTATTTACTTATTTATTTATTTTTTGTGAGATTGTACCTGAGAATGTATGAGAAGGGAAGACAAGAAAGTGGTATCCCTTCTCATTGCAGCATGAAGGCCTATTTGTATTAGTGAAAAGAGGAGTCTGGATGTGCAAAATTATCTGTGAGAATGCTGCTTAGCGAAAGCAGTGATATTCTGTCTGGGGCCCAAGAGACTGAAGGCTTTACTCAACAGACAAGTCCCCCCCCCACACCCCTGTTTTTGTGCTTTCGGGGTGACCAAGCCGTATACTGTTCTACGAGACTTGAAGAAGTTCATCCATATCTACAAGCAGGACTTTTCTGAGGGACATTGAATTTGGCCACTGGAAGGGAGACCGCTGTCAGGCAACCCAGAAAAAGCCCTCAAGGCTGATTTTCAGAGAACATACTGGTCCTTGCACTCTACTCATTGTTCTAGTCTTAAGTGTTTGTTTCACAAACAAGCTTTCTGTGTGACCTATCTGAATTCTAAATTAAAAGTTATCTGTTTTAATATTACAGCCCATTTATTTCACAATATTTATCATGAAACTTGTGGTTCCATGCAGTCAGAGATCATTTCTAATTGCTTCACACCTGTCTATACAGTGACAAGCCCATTTTGCTACTTAGATGTCCCTCTTTGATGCTTAAAAAAAATTTTTTTACATACTAATTGACTAAGTGGATGAATTACTGAATGAATGAATAAAATAGCCCCTGTGTTTCCTTCACTCAACAAAATTGTAACAATCTCTCAAATCCTGGCTAAAGTACCCTCTTTCCACTCCAATTCCATACTAATTAATCAATTCAAAACACTTTAGCATGTAACAGTAGCAAAGGTACTAGGTAATGTATACTAGACTCATTTATCTCACTTATATTTTTGCATTAATCATTTATTGTTTTCTATTATTAATTCCTTCTTACATATGGTTTATATCTGTACTTAAATTATTAAATGCTGAAGTATATAGTCTGAATCTTATAAGAAACCTGATATTTATATGTTGACTATCTTGTTATCTAATGAAGAAATTTTTCCCAAGGTATATGTCACCAGCTGAGCTTTTCCTCATCATTTCCTACAAATTACCACATCCCCATTGCACTGTGTGGGGTCCTTCATATCCTCTTGTGTGTGAACATTTCCATATGTGGAGAGGGGTGTGGCTAGGAAATTTGGGACTAAGAAAGAAAGGATACATGTATAACCAGTTTTGCTCTATTTTATTGGCAGCAAATAAGAGTCAAAGTGTCAGCTAGAAAATAAAATGTGTTTTTTTTATTTCAAAACATGCTTATTCTATGAAATGTTGCCTTTCTAACGGAAAATCTAATCTCACACACTTCTATATTTTTTATGTCATTAATCAAGGCAACTATCTTCATTTAGACAAATTACTGTCTCTGCAAAGAGCCATCAGTTGACACAATTCCAAGACAATCCCTTTCATTAGTTGTTGTGTGTAAATAGCAGCCATTTCACCTCCCCCTGCACTGAGCCTGCTCCGGCATAGACGACAGCATGAGAGGGATCCAAGATGGAATTAAAAGCCTTGCTTTTGAGAAAGAAATTCACATAAATCACAGTCTGTGAGTTTTTACACTTTTTTCTTGGCTTCTATAACACTTTTACACAGATATATTAACAATTTATAATTCACAATTTTGTAGCTATTCGATTATCAATCATCTTCAGGGTAATCAATTTATAATGTTATCTTCTCAGAGTCCATCCCAGCTCTTGGCACATAGTAGGTATTAAATAATCATTTAAATATCTTACCCATCACAGGAATTACCAAGCAGCATTATGTATCTGTCTGCATCATATATAAACATATATATCCCCAGGTTTTTTGTTTTTTAAAGATTTTTATTTACTTATTTGAGAGAGAGAGAGAGGCAGAGATAGTGAGAGAGAACACAAGCAGGGAGGAGAGGGAGAAGCAGGCTCCCCGCTGAGCAGGGATCCCAATGCAGGGCTTCATCCCAGGACCCTGGGATCATGACCTGAGCCAAAGGCAGACTCTTAATGGACTCAACCACCCAGGCTCCCCAATATCCCCAGATTTTTTTAAATTTTAACTATAACTAAAACACAACCAAAAAGCAGTACTTATAACCAATTAAATATCACAAGGGGTTATAAAGACTTATTTAAATTAAATAATTAGTAATTTAATGCAGTGTAAGATACCTTTTTATATATCAGACAGGAAAATTAATAAAGTGAAAATGTATCTACTGTTAACATGTAGTTGCATTTTTGTCAATGTCTAAATATTTTAATTTACTAAAAGAAAGAAATTATCTTTTTTTACAGTTATCCAATATAGTCATTATATATTGTGAACAATATATTCAGTATATATTTAAAAGTAGTGGGGATAGTACTTAATAAAAAGGTCTTCTGGAATAATCTCATAACTTGTAGTTCTGAACCAGTAATAAACAAATAAAAAGTTACCAATGTTGCCCAGATGCATTAAAATGTTTAGAATATACTTGTACATATTTTATATTTTATTAATATAGTTCAAGTGTACAGAAAATAATGTGGTACACTCATTCACCTGTGTATCGCGCTATATTTGCTCACTTCTCTCTCCCTTCCCCTTTATATATTCTCCAACCTTTCTGTTTTTCCTCAAAGTAACCAAAGTTTTGAAATTGGTACACTTGCTTTATACTCTTACTATTGTGAGATCATAGAAAATGTATTTATTGGTCTCTGCCTCCAGTCCCTGGTACAGAGCTCCTCAAACCTTTGTAATTTCCTAAGTGAAAAGAGCACTGTAAGTGTCTCTTCTTCTGTTACGGCAGCTCTGTGTGGGCTCTCGCACTGGCTCCTGGTTGGGGACTGGTCACTGGAAAGACCAAGACATGATTGGAAGCTTCAAATTCTCAGCCCCATTCCCCAGTCTCCAGAGAGGGGAGAGGAGCTGACAATGGGGCAAAAAGTGGTCATGCCTCTGTGAAGAAGCCTCCATAAAATCCCAATGAGTTCGAATTGCTTCTCGGCTGGCAGACACATCCACATCGAGAGTGACATACCCCCAGCTCTACAGGACTCTCAGACCTCACCTTATATGTCTCTTCATCTCTATCCTTTTTCATAACCTTCACTAAACTGGTAAGCATAAGAATTTCCCTGAGTTCTGTGGGCCACTCTAACAACTCACTCGAAACTGAGGAAGGGGTGACGAGAATCTCTGATTTGTAGCCAAATCAGAGAGAAGTTGTGAGTAACCTGAGGATCTGCTCTTTGTGACTGGCATCTAAAGTTGGGGGAGGCAGGCAGTCTTGTGAGACGGAGCCATCAACCTGTGGGATCGGACACCATCTCCAGGTAAATAGTGTTAAAATTGACTTAAAGCGTAGAACACCCAGCGGATGTCTCAGACAATCACTTGTTATGGGAAAAACTCACACATTTGGTGACCAGAAGTGCTAGAAATGAAGTGTTCTGTGTGAGTAGTAAAGGAAATACTGAAGAAGACGACTGGACTTTTTCCCTACAATGGGAAAGATTGGGTTATTCATTTTAACTACAGATGTGTGTGTGTAAGTATGTATATTCTTTTTTTTTAAACTTTATTTAAATTCAAGTTAGTTAACATATAGTGTATTCCTAGTTTCAGAGGTAGAATTTAGTGATTCATCTGCTGCATATAACACCCCGTGCTCATTACATCAAGTGCCCTCCTTAATGCCCATCACCCACTTATCGCTTTGCCGACCCACCTCCCCTCCAGCAACCCTCCATTTGTTTCCTAGGGTTAAGAGTCTATTATGGTTTGTCTCCCTCTCAGATTTAATCTTATTTTATTTTCCCCCCTTCCCCTATGATCCTCTGTTTTGTTTCTTAAATTCCACATATGAGTGAAATCATATGGTATTTGTCTTTCCCTGACTGGCTTACCTTGCTTAGCATGATACCATCTAGTTTCATCCCTGTCATTGCAAATGCCAAGATTTCATTCTTTTTGATGGCCGAGTAATATTCTATTGTATATATACCACATCTTCTTTAACCAAAAAAACAGTCAAGAAATGGGTAGAAGACATGAACAGACATTTCTGCAAAGAAGACATACAAATGGCCAACAGACATATGAAAACATGCTCCACGTCACTCAGTATCAAAACCAGAGTGAGATACCACCTCACAGCAGTCAAAATAGCTAAAATTAACAACCCAGGAAACAACAGATGTTGGCGAAGATGTGAATGGAGAGCCTTCTTACACTTGCACTTTGGCAGACCTAAGATCCAAACCTCAGGAGACAGACTTCAGAAGGTTCTCTGTGAACAACTTTACTATACAGGAAGTTTGACTTTGTGAACTACTAAATATTTGTTCCTATTTAGAGACTGATGTAATAGAGTGCAGTACTTCTAAGAAAAAAAAGGAACTTACAAAAATTGAGTTCTATACCCTTGATCTTTAATGTTTCTTAGATACTAGATCCCTTTGATAATCTGGCAAATACTATGGGCTTCACCTTCAGAGATTTGGGTGTAAATACATGTGTATGTACACGTACATGTATAAATGTACATTAATTTATGTTTTATCTTAGAGTTTCCTTCGACAGCCTAAACACCAATTTATGGAAGTAGAATTAAATAAGCATTATGTATGGGGAGGCTGGGTGGCTGTCGGTTAAGTGTCTGACTCTTGATTTCAGCTCAGGTCATGACCTCAGAGTCCGGGGATCGAGCCCTACATTGGACTCTGTGCTGGCTGTGGAGCCTGCTTGGGATTCTCCCTCTGCCTCTCCCCAGCTCCTGTTCCTCTCCTAAAAAAAAAAAAAG
>NC_048226.1:49421109-49428707 GCF_002007445.2 Ailuropoda melanoleuca
TATATATATATATATATATAAAATATTCATCCATTCCCAATACTTTTTTATTCATTTTAATCAATTTTAGTTTTAGCCACAAAATATTTTAGATAGATTTACTGATCTATTTTTAGTAACTTTTTTAAACACAGAACTTAATTTTCTATAAGCAGATTGTTTAAATAGTTTAGGTAACTCTCAAAGGCTAGTCAACTTGCCGTGGGTCTAATTCCAATATAACTATCCCTAAGAGCATAGAACGGCAACCCAAGTATTTTGGGGCTGAGGATATTTTTGTAGGCTAGCTTGAAAATGTTTCTACTTTCAATAACATTTTCTTTTTGAAGAAAAGCTGATCACATTAAATCAATATGCAATACTTCTCTCCCTTGCCTCAATTATAATGACTACAACTCCCTAAGGATTTTTTTTTTAATGGAATAGATTCTTGCAGAAAACCCTGGTTTCTTTCTCTACTCATGGCTCACTAAAGAATATGTAGAGAAATAATATCTTGAGTGTCAGAAGTCAGAGTAATAATCTTCATATCAAAGTTGAGGGACATTCTGTAAGTATCATTTTAATAGATAGGGTGACTATTAGCCAAACCATTTCTAGTGGAGAGTGACAAAAAAAAAAAAAATCCAATGCAAATTAAATAGGGTAGCTGAACACAACTGAAGGTTCTAAAACTAATCTGTCTCCAGACACGGCTTGACCAGTCATCCTAACCAATTTTTCAGCAATTTTTTTCTACCCTTCTCTGTAGCAGTTTCACCTGTAAGTCAGATTCACTCATGATGGACAAGAGTGGGTTACATAGCTTCCTTTTTTAATACAGAAAGAGGCTGTTTCCTACAACCAGTAAATAAGCGTCTATTTTTCCCTCTTACTGGACCATCCTTGAATCAATCACTGCCGCCAGGGGAGTAGCATAGACTAGTAAATATATAGGAGTTGCATAGAACAACAGCATACGTTTCAAGGGGTCAAAAATATTTAATAATATTTGTTGTTGCTTTTTTCGAAAGGCATGTATTTGAGTGTTATTAGTACGACAATTATGGGTCCTTGGTTTCACTAATCTACCCCAAATCTTATATTACCGAGTTTCTCTGTGATTCCTGGTATTCAATTATGAACTGGAAATCTTCTACTTGGCCCCCAGTCACTATTTTGTTCATTGTACGAATGGAAGTCAAGACTAATACGGCAACGGCCAATCAGCTTTAGATTTATAGTGGGTGGATCCTTAGCAGAATAAGCAAATATCAGTTGTTGAGTATCTTTGGGAAAATGCATTCGACCATAGACACAGATCCTTCTAGGATCTGTTTGAAGACCTCATTCCCTATTATTTGAAGGACATGGAAATGGACATAATGGAGTTAAAAATCTGAAGACCATGCCCTTAAAATATATTTAATTGTCTTTAGCAATAGTCACTTACTAAAGTTTCGTTATATTTTGACAGGGTAAAACACTACATTTATCAAGGGCATTCTTTCTTTCTTACAAGCATTTTGAAACCTGTAGCAGCAGCACAGGAGGAAGGGCAGAGGGAGAGAGAGAGACAGAGAATGTAAGCAGGCTCCACGCCCAGTGTGGAGACGGACATGGGGCTCAATCCTATGACCCTGAGATCATGACCTGAGCCAAAATCAAAAGTTGGCTGCTTAACAGACGAGCCACCCAGGTGCCCCTGCACTGTACTTGATAATAGATTTGAAAGTGAGGGTAAATAGAGTTGTCATAACTAGTCAATCAATCAATCAATCAATCAGTCAATCATTCTCTTTTCAACCAAAGTAATATTTCTGGGGCAGTAATAGAAAAAGTATATTATCCTCCCAAAACATTGTATCCATCAGTCATGTCTTGGGAAAAAAGTTCTTTCACTGATATTTTCTAGTGTAAGTGTTTATGGGGTTCAATTAAGAAAACATTATCACTTTCTATGTCTGTAAACTGGGAAGAAGTATAACCGGTATAAGTACTTCCTAGAGTTTTTGTGAGAAAGTAGCTGGTTCAGAACTAGGTACTAACTCAGTATTCAATAAAATAGATGAACGGTATTTTGTTGCTATTAGTATTTTTACCTTTCAGTTTGTGCTTTTGTGGCATAATCAATCTCTTTTTCCAGTTTTATTGAGACGTAATTGACATACAGCACTGCATATGTTTAACACATACAGCGTAATAATTTGATTTACCTGAATCATGAAATAATTACCACAAGTTTAGTTAACATCCACTATCTCAGTAGTTACAAAGAAAATATTTTCCTTATGATGAGAACTCTTAGAATTCACTCTCTTAACTTTCATTTATACTAAAAAGATGGAACATGTCACAAATTTGTGTGTCATCCTTGTAAGGAGTCATGCTGATCTTCTCTATATCCTTCCAATTTCAGTATATGTACTGCCAAATTGATGTATTGTATACGATATATACAATATTGTATTGCATATATATGATATATACATATATCGTATATATATGATGTATCATATATATATATATATACATATACAATGTTTATTTCAGTGGACCTTGCATCTTTGTCAGACAAAGCAATTGGTTTCAAGAAATTATTTCTTAACAGTGAATTAAGTAGTGAGGAAGTGACATTCTGTGGTGGATTTTAGCAATCAACAGAAGAGAGGAGTCTTTCTGAAATATTTATTTTAGGTCCTCCAATTTAAACATTGGACATTTGCTCCTCTTGATCATTTTTTAAGATCAAATAATAAACAACTTGATTTGACTTATTTCCTCTTTGGTGTTTCATACATCTGTTAAAACATAACAAACAGGGGTAGCATTTAATGAAAATCTGGAGAAGAATATATATAAATAAACTGAATTTCAACTTGAAAGTTATTAATTGCTCCTTGGTATTAAAATGGATGTAACATACTTATAGGATCTTTCTGCCAAATAACCGCAGCCTATTTCGAATAGCAGCTCTACAACCACAATAATATCTTACTTAAGAAAGCTACATTGTAGACAAAGTGTATCAATATCACACTTTTACTAAAAATGCATCTAACTTATTAAATGTTATATATTTCTAAATCTTTAAGACTAAATTTAATTACCCATAGAAGCAAAATTTTCCCCAAATAGTGTTATTTTTGAAGTATTTAACCTTTAACATAGGACCAGCTCCTTCTTAACTCAAGGACTTTGTCTTAATTCTTTTCAGCATACTTTATATTTAGCTGGTTTCCATTCAAAAAGTGTACTTAAGCAGATATATTGTTTTCCCAGCCTATAATAGAGATAGTAATCATCTACTTCTATTAATTTGCTTACCAAAAAAAAAAAAATCTTTCGGTCGTGTATTAATAGGTTTTAATACGCCAAGGGCTCATATTGACCCTAAAACAGCAATAGTGATACAGTAAAGCACCCACCTTAGTTACAAACTCCAAGTATTCTAATTGCCTCCATGATAGTTATAGTTGAATCCAGTTTTAAATGTCATTGCTGGTCAGGGCTGTTAATAAGCTTTTCTTTCCCCCTTGATTATTTCCTAAGTGATTCAAGGTTTGGAATCTGAACACTCCCACTCAGAGTAAACATAAAATAAATAGATAAGGCCTAATGAGGGCAAAGCTGGGTCAAGAAGATGTCATTATAAATGTTATATCACTGTAGCTATCCTCGTTTTCACTTTTAGAAAGTTTTTATAAAGCAATAAGCAAATTTTATCATCATTTCTGAAATTAAATCAGTCATATAGCCAACAACTATTTACTCAGGAATGACTGTGTCAGACAGGCACTTTTTTATGGCAAGCAGTGGACAGACAGGCAAGGACCTTGCTTTTGTGGTGCTTACATTCTGGAGAGAATCATGGGTGGATTTCAGATTTAATAGTCAGAAAAATAAAGAAAACCAATATATTACTAAACAAGATAACTTAGAGAAGTGATTATGTTACTAAAAAGAAAAAAATATTTTTGTTACACACTGAAGGGATATCTTTTAGATTTGGTGGTTCAGAAAACCCTTCTCTAGGGGACATATTGGAAATGATATCTGAATTATACAAAGTACTTGTCTGTATGGCCAATTGGAAGCAGAGTGTTGCAGGCAAAGGGAATAAAAAATAAGAAAGAAATGATGGAATATTTATATTTCATCAAAATGTGAATGACAGAAGTTCAATGATATTTTAATTTCTGAAATATCCTGAAAATACACCAATACAGTGTTTTAAGAAATGTTGTGTAAGCAAGGAATAAAAAAGTGGGCAATGACTTCAGAAAAAGATGTAAGAGAGCCATCTGTGAACCTAATATTCTTATTCAACACCATTGTAACAAAATTCGTGAATATTAGTGCTCAGTTCAACAATAAGTTGCTACCTATTTTTTCATAGGAGGGATGCCCAGTTAGGTCAGTCACTACAAACTTCTAGGTGACCTTCTAGAAGACTTGTATGAACTATTTAGGAATATTGTTGCCTTTCCATCCCACAGTAAGAAATAGTTTTTAACCTACAACCCAGTACTCACACTCACACACACACACACAGACAGAAGTATGTGCATGTATAGCTGAAAAATGTTTCCCAAAACAATACTATGTGTGATGAACTCTTGATATTTTCTATCATTTCACTTTTAAAACAAAACATGCTGATAACAACCTACTAAGTTGATTTTATGACCCGCCAACAGGTTTCAACCTGAAGATTAGAAANGTAAAACATGCTGATAACAACCTACTAAGTTGATTTTATGACCCGCCAACAGGTTTCAACCTGAAGATTAGAAATCTTGTTCTAAAAGTCATTCAACAATTGACAGAGTCTAACCTATACGACAAAAACAAAAACAACTAGGCCAATTTCTATAGGCTAATTAAAGTTATTTATCCTTTCAGGGGAAAAAAGGTAGTATAGTTCTTCAATGTTTTCACAAACACTAAACTGAGAAAAAAAGAAGAAAAAGAAGGAAAAAAAGACCAGAATTAATCTTTTCGTTGCCTAACAGCACGGTAATTGTGTGTTTGCAAGGAAGGCAATGCTTATATTTAATGGGTAGTAGAAAGATTTCCATCCTTCTAAGGAAAGCTGATTTTCTTTCTGGTCATTCTTGGCCCCAAGTATTGGTCTCAATTATCCCCTAAATGCAGAAAGGAAGCATTTAAAAGTTTAACTGTAGAGAACTCTTAAGAGAATTATAGTAAAAAATCAAAATACTGTTAGTTTAAAAACTTCTTAACAGGTAATCTAATATTTACATAATAAACTTTTAGCAGTAACACTTGAAATTTTTGCTTAAATTTATCCTTGAAATTTTAACCACCTCATGTAGAAATGTCACATAATAAATTATTCCAAAACACAGTTTCACACAAATTTTGGCTTCAGAATACATATTTACACAAATATTTGATGTTTTGGAATTTACCCACAATCCACAATAACAAAAGTAAAGTCATAGTTTGCATATGTGAATTTCAACAGACTGAAAGCCAGCCTTTATGTTACCTTCCTTCCCAGCTCTGACCCTAAGATGCCTTATGTTTCTCATCTCTTACGTTGAGATAATTTTCAAAAATTTGTTACACATACCTTATAAAAATAGTGTCATATAAACCAGAAAGTCTAATAAGTGCTTCCAATTTATGTAGGAAGGATGCAGACACTGGCATTTACCACAGGCAAACCCTGGAGCGTCGCAAGATGTCTCTGGGTCACCCTGAGCCAAGCCACCAACTCTGCTATAAACTTTTACAGATTTTATTGTAGACTTAGAAGGTTATGTGGCCAGGTCCCATCACGAATCCCATAAACTTCCCCCATCAACTGATTCCAACCGCTTGGCCTATTGGGTCTAAGTTTCCAAATTCCTTCCTATGAAATCCACAAGTTCCTGCCCTTGTCTTGGGTGGAATCGTTTTACCACACTTAGACCTCTTGAATATAAGATATTCCCACCATCTGGCTTATCTTGAAGTTTCCTGACAACAGAAAATCTCTTCTGTAACAGGAATTCTCAAACACTACTATATATATATATATATATACACACATGTATTGAAAGCATCTTCTGCAGATCTGAGAAGGTGCTGGATAGATGTCCTTTGACTTTTTTCCGAGGTAACCTCCACTTTAAGCTCTGGTTGAATTGCAGGCTGCAAACACTTAGTACTTAAGGAGGTGAAATTTTCCATGAGTCCATAGGCTCGCTTTAGTGGCTTACAGAGGCGTCCAAATATTTCTGTGGTGGGCCACGTGATCAGAATTCTACACATGTAAACTGTTTTGTTTTATTTAAAGCAAATTGTAGGTATAATTTATATTGAATAAACCACATCAATTTTGAATATACAGTTCCATGTGTTTTGACACATTTATACACCTGTGTAACTACCAATATAATCAAGATCAGAACATTTACATCACCCAGAAAAGTTTTCTTTCGTCACGATCCATCCCTCATCCCTGGTGAGGCAAACACAGATCTGCTTTCTGTATCGGTTGGTTAGCTTTGCCACATTCTAGAAACTTACATGAATGAAATCATACAATGTACACTCTTCTATGTTTGTCCTCTCAGCACACTATTGCTGTTGAGATGCATCCGTGTTATTCAATTTATTGAATCCTTTTCATTGACAAGTAGTATTCCATGACAGAGACACACCATAACTTCTTTATCCATTCACCTTTTGACGGACATCTCTGGTTTAGGAATATATAAACTTCGTGGCTCTTCTAAATTTAGTACACTACATAGAAACTTGGTCAACGCCATACATTACAGGAAATGCCTGTTATTTCCACAATATTCCTACCAAGTAAATTTTGAAAAACACCCTGAGGTATTTTTTTTTATTATTGTGTTACATTAACATAATTTAGAAGAGAAAGAAAAAAAAGATGACTTACAGTCAGCAAATTCTCAAAAATTTCATCTTAAATACTTATTTTATTTCTAGCAAACAACTCTGCAGCTTTTAAAAATGAGGGGTTCCATTTAACTTGGGACCATTCAGCAATGTTAAATGAGTGTGGTCTCACATTCCCAGGAACTCCGTGCATTTTAAAACTGAATTCCTACTCTTCCTTGAACAGCCTACAATGCCCTTGTTTGTCTCCTCACAGATTACAATTCAGCATGTTTCAGCATTCTGCTACATGAGTAACAAAGTATAAAGCCCTTGATCTGAGGAAATAGCTATGTAAATATCAGTTGGTTTCCAAGAACTAGTCACAGGACATATTAAAATAAACCAAATGCCCAGCCTCTGTTCATCTTAATTCAAGTATTCCGTAAATTGGCAATGGTCAAAGGCATAGTTACAAAAAAAAATTTGGAAGATTTGAAACTTTTTTCTATCATCTCTTGCAGTGAACCTGACTTGCAAACTTCTCAGCACAAAGTATATTTGATAGAAACTTGTCTTTTGAATTGAAAAAAGTGTTTAAAAATACATATTTCTACATTATTTCATTACAGGAGTATATTTGTGGCAAATCAAGCCTGGCTTTTTCATGCTTAGACCAAACAGGTAGAATTCCTTCCTGGAGAATAGTTAAATCCTACTGGGGAATGTAATCTAAAAAGTAGAGGCAGTGTGGTTCACAT
>NC_048226.1:49428807-49456943 GCF_002007445.2 Ailuropoda melanoleuca
CTTTCACTCCTTTAGAACTCTTACCCAGGCACATTCCAAACGTGGCTTTAACCACTTAAATTCTAAAGCTCTTCAAAGAAAAGGAAACTCAGGAGTATTTAAGACTTTAGGAGTCAAGCACATGCATTTGTTTGCCATATTTTTAAATACTCATTCTTCATGCAGCTATCCATCCTTCCCAGTTTCAAGTTCCCTACAAAGTTGATAAAAATGCCTTGCAGTTTTCCATCCAAATTATTCATATATTGTGAACAGAAGGGAGGAGGATAGAGCCCTGTGACTCCCAATTGGATTCCTCTTTCTGGATTGCTAATGGTCAGCAGCTTTGAGCAAAGTCATTTTGCTGCATCCAATCTATCAAATTTATAAGCATGGAGTCAAGGTTTTTCATCACAAGAGACCTTGCCAAATGTTATTACTATACTCTAATCTTTTCATCTAATAACACTGTCGAGAAAGAAATGAAATTTGCCCAAAATTGTTATTCTTAGTGAACCCATGCTGGTTTCTAGTTATCATCATTTCTTTTTCTGGATGCATAAATGACTCTAATTTCTCTAGGTAATTTATGAGAAAATGTAAATTCTGAAATCCTTCCTAAAAGTTTTCCTCATCTCACGTGTCACTTACAGAGAAGACACCCATAAAGAAGAATTTCCTCGTTTTCCTGCGATCTGTGTCTGTACGTCTTTTCCTCATGACACTGGGGAAAGTACAGTTCTTACCTTACCAACTTCTCTATTCTTGCTTCTAGACCTGTCATCTCTCTTAATATCATGGAAGCTGGAGTGGCTAAAGCAGAATGAGAGAGGAGAGTGGGGAGAAATGAAGTTGGAGGGACAAAGAGAAACCAAAGCCAAAAAGGGGCCAATGTTTTAAGTGTTACAAGAGGATTTTTTTAAAGAATTCAGGCAAGTGATGGTATAATCTAATTTTATCTGATTGACTGAGAAAAGCAACTCTACTTGATTCAGGGACTGCAGCTTCCTATTCCCACGACTTGGTTTTAGAAAACGGCCCGCCCGGAGAAGGCTCCAGGAGAAAGGCAGAATCCAGAAGACCGGGACTGGGGGAGATAATGCTAAGCGAAATAAATCAAGCAGAGAAGGACAATTATCATATGGTTTCACTCATTTATGGAACACAAGAAGTAGAAAGATCGGTAAGAGAAGAAAGGGAAGAATGAAGGGGCTAAACAGAAGGGGGAATGAACCATGAGAGACTGTAGACTCTGGGAAACAAACTGAGGGCTTCAGAGGGGAGGAGGTGGGGATTGGGATAGGCTGGTGATGGGTATTAAGGAGGACACGTATTGCATGGTGCACTGAGTGTTATACGCAAGTAATGAATCATGGAACTTTACATCAAAAACTAGGGATGTACTGTACGGTGACTAACATAAAAAAAAAAAGAATCCAGAAGACCTACGGTGGCCTTTACCATCATTTTGCAAGAAGCTCAGTCAATGGGAGTTTTAAAATTCTCGTCTCATTCTCCACCCTCTTTATTCCAAATGTGCTTTGTATTCTATGTGATACTTAATATGTGCATTGCTTTCACAGAAAAGGAAACAAACAGGAAACAAATTTCGACTACAGAGGCTGTACCCAGGCACGTCCTCCTAACGCAGCCATCTGTCCCGTCTGACCCCAAGAGAGAATTCGAATATGTTATCGTTTGATTCCCATTTCAGGCACTTTGCATTTTTATATATGCTAAAGAATTCAGTAAGTCATCCAACTGGCATAAGCAATAGGAAAACTTCCTTTATAGCACAGGTGTACAAGCAAACAAATTCTTTCTGTGCTTGAAAACTGATCCTTCGATGTAGCAAACTTCTCAGCAGCCTGCTGAACCGGCAAGAAGAGGGAGAAGACAGCGCATGTGTCAGGTAGAGCGAACAGATGGAAATCACTTCTTCTCCCCTTCCAGCACAGTCAGGAATAGACAGTGTCACCCTGAACTGCCTTTTCCCAGCCATCCTACACATTTAGATTTGTTAATAGCAGAGATAAGTCACTGTGTGTGTGTGTGTTGTTAAGAAAGAGAGACAGGTAGGAGGGAAGGAGGGAAGGAAGGAAGAGAGGGAGGGAGGAAAGACAAGAAAAGCAGGCAGTGGGTATTAAATTCTGTGGCTAGGGTTAAACACAGGTAACTAGCTGATTAATTCTTGATATCCTGGAAAGACAACCTCATGTCACTGAGGCCATATAAGGCACCATGGGTTGTAAATCCCTTTTAATAGCAAAACAGTGCCAGGAATATACCACAGTAGTACTAAATTGAACAGTTAAACATCATGCAAATGGCCAAACTCAGGCTATAAATGTATCCCTGGAACCTGGCTGGAAGTCCTGATACAGAAAGAACTGGCTTTGTAACCACCTGCAGGCCTGGTTATGCTTTGTTCTGCCAGTGAGTCACAAAAGCTCAGGTTCCATATTTAGAAATTAAATCATCACCTAACTCGTAAAGCCCACATTTTTCAAATGTTGTCAAAACCCGGAGCATAACTGAGTTACGTCAAACAGAGGTTAATAACACAATTTTGCTAAAATGGAACAGATTATCTGGCATCTAAGCCACTTCAACCTGTTGTTCTTTAGAGCATATCTCTCTGTTCCTGAGACCGTGGACCTTAAACAATGATCTTGTGGTAGATGATCGCTTTGATGCTGATTTGTCAACCTTTTTCGACATTTAATGCTTTCTTCAGCCAAATATCAGCGCCGCAAACCTAACAACGCAGGGTAACTACTTTGCTTTTCTTTCAAATATGAGTATTACGTAGCATAAGCCAAGCAAACGAGCCCGGACAGCTCTCCAGCCTCTCTGTTTTGCAGGCCTCTCTGACCCCCTCTGTCGTACTCTCTGTAATTCTATGTATTTTCTAAGTGCGGACAGTCAAAGGACTGCCCCCAACCCCCACCCTACACCTCACCAGTTCTTTCAAGCTAGGACATCTTCAGGGTTTGGTGGTGATAAATTTAAAACGGCCCAAGTTTTAATCAACATTGCTCTATAATCCTTCCACTAAGAGCCCCACATATTAAACGCCGTTTCAAATCAGGCATGTGTTAGCCCCTAACCTGGTCTCGAAAGCTGAGTAACAATATTAGCTCTTACAACACCACGAAATTAAATTTTATGTTGACAATAGCTAACATGTTATCATTTTTAAAGCCTCTTCATTGACGACATTTCTATCTGAACTTTTGTTGCCAGAAACGTGAAAATGCCTGCCAAGTCCGGTTTAACCCAACCCCCCACATTCAGTAAATACAGCGTCTGCACTTTAGTTGTGTTTTTCAATGTGAATCTGCTCTTCTCTTCCTCTGGATTGTTTTTCTTCCATTTAAAGAAGAGATAGCAAATGTTTTAAAGTAAATTTTGGCTCAGCAGTATTTTCAGGTGTAAATAGAAATTGTTTCTTTTACAGGCATTGTACATTAAAGTAAATGCTGCTGCATTTCAAAACCTGTCAGCTTTATTTTGTCCTGGTATTCAGAATCCTCTCCTTTTGACCAATATTATATAAAGTTCCTCTGGGAAGATAATGTGCATGATTGCAGGCTCGCCTTGTTAAAATCCATGGCTTTTTTACGCAGTCATGTTTTCACCTATGAATTATGCATGAAAAAGTATCTCATTACATTTCATTTTCTTTACAGCGGCGTCCTCTCTTCTAGACGTACTCGGGTTCCCATCAGCCGAGCTCCCCTTGCCCTGCAGCTTGGTTGCCTCTTGATGCCTTCATAGTATTTTAGACAAAATGGGCGTGTTTAACTTGTCACCTCATGTCTGGTATAAATTATTCACTGGAGCTTTGCACAGATTTGTGAGATAACCAGCCTGGACTCAGGGAAACTTCACAGGCCACGTATGGGAATCTGACAGAGACATGGAAGGCCGTTTCTCCAGCAGTTGTCCAGGGCGGGGGAGAAAACTGCATTGACTCTAAAACTTAGACTCATTTTAAAGCTTAAAAAACATCTCTTTCTCGCCGTCACAAAATAGAAATTAACTACAAATGTTTGACACTTAGATGTGTGTGTTTCAGTGTTTTAGTATTTTTCTCAAAACTAAAGGTCAAGGAACAAAGCCCTGTGCTTTTTTTTTTTTTTTTTGACATGAAGCCATTGGTCTTCCATACCTGACAAGATGAATTAAATGTGGAGAAAAGATCACAGAATTTAATCAGCACAGTCATTCAGTGTATGTGGTTGGGAACAATCACTCAAGGAAGCATATGGAAAACTAGGTTAGTATGTTGTGTGTGTGTGAGGGAGACAGAGACAGAGAGAGAGAATTATGATGATTCTTAACTAAGCCTAGAGCTCTGATTCCAAACATTTCCTTATAAGAAAATCCAGTTAGAATAAAGAGGAACTTTGTCTATGTCAGATTATGACATTCACTGTAATAGAGTCACATTATAAAATGGGATCACATAAAAGTAGCAAAAGAAATAACTCCCAAAGTATCAAAGTTAATATCAAAAATAGGATTAACAAATCAGCTTCTTATTTTTCTTGTCCAATAAATATTTCTTAGAATCAATCACAAGTATACAGGTAACTGAGGGCCGCTTTCTATGGGTCTGGAAAAGGTAAAAGCTGCATTAAAGTCTATTTCTAGACTAAGAAGCTTGCTCAACTTTCTTTAGTTTTTCTTCCAAGAATGTGGTCATGGTGACAAAAACTTTCACATCTCGACTGTCATATATTCTTTCTGACTAAGAATTGAAACCTTCTTGAAATGAAACCCAATGAAATGATTCATAAGTTCGTTGTTCTAAGAATAATGGCAGGAAGCCTTATGGTTCTGACCATATGCTTTCAAAATACATCCTCTAAATGTGGAATTTTCAGATATGTGAGTTCATTATAAAAGCTTTACGCTTTGTAAAGCAGATACTTTGCTATATTATTCCCATTTTCCTAATAATTATGTGTATATTTCCTAAACGTGTATATACATACTTACACATATAACATATATTTCTATAGCTTTTGTATATGTATTATACACACACACACACACACACACACAAACAGCTCCTACACTCAATGCTCAAATATGTTGCAAAGAGATGGTGATGTGACTTATGAAGAAGATAAATAATATTTCAAAAATCTTTGGTCCAATTACCATTATCAATTGTTAAACTCTGGGAAATCATAGGTTTTTCCGTGTTCCCTTTTTTCCCCTCCTGATTTCAAGGAATCTTCATTGCAATCACTTAATAGTAATATGGAATGATGACTTTACTTTTCAAAGTAGCATTTATTTAAACAACAAAAAGCTTTTGTGATAAATATAGCATGTCTTTTCGATTTTACTGCTATTTCTTCCTGTGGTGGCCACATTGTCATAACTTGCATGGAGATCTATGGGTCTGCCCCTCAGTCTGTTTTTATGCAGGTGCAAAGAAAGGGATTGGCATTTTCAGTGGATTGCAGTTTTCATTGAAAGCTTATCATTCGCCATAGTGATGGGCATTTAAAGAATGCTATTTAAGTATTGGCTGAATGAATGGGTGACCTATTATTATAGGTGGCTCTGTAACACACGAAAATACATCGAAGATATGAATATAGTTAAATATCAGTACAGGTGAAGTTGGGTGAGTCAGGTTCTAATTTTCCCTTCAACAACTGTTCTGTTGTTTCCCAGCGACAACCACAGATTAAGCTCCTGGGAGCAGATTTGTTATACCCAGCTTGATTTCTAGGAAACTTATTCAACGATATAATTTGAACAACTAGGGCAAAAGACATAATTATTGCTATGGAGTCACTTGATTGAGCGCTGGCACCAGGGTATTTAATATTAGGTATGATCAACTGTAGGCTAAGTTTAAATTTTTTCCAGTTTCTCTGTACTCTTGCCCATTTTGAGTGTTATTAAAAACATCCAGGATAATTTAGTGGAAATAGAATCTTATCTAAAGATTGATACCATATTTGCTTGTTTTTGTTATCCCTTGTGTAAATGGTTGGTTTATATTCCTCACAGTGTCCAAGAGAGATACGATTTCCTCTGGGGAGAAAGTATGCCAGCACCTGTGAGGGTGAAACACAAGAGACCCACAGCTGTAGATGGCTTGACTCTACGTATTTTCTCCATATCAGGTCTCCTCCCTCTTTGTGGGGTGTGATAGACACGACGGAAATTTGGTGTGGAGGAGGGCATTGTTCACTCTTTCACTCTCATGGATTCCTGTCCTGAGAGAACATCTCCAACAATATATTTAGCTAGGAAAAATAACAAGAGAAGATTTGGTTGTGTTACTGCATACTGCTAATTCTGTATGATAACAGGGACTTGGAGAAGTCGATAAAGAACAAGCACTTCAATCTACGCAATAAACCTAGTGGCATACGTCACTGAGTCCACAGACGTTCCATCAGTGGAAAAGAAAACCCCTCAAATTATTTCAGGAGTATTTCTTTCAGATTCATATTGCACTGGAAAGACTTTATAACCAAAAGAGTTTTTTTTTCCTTTTATGCTGTAGTCTTTAATATTTTCCTTCTACACAAAATACACTCTATTCCTGTTTCAACATTCTGTACATTCAGAAATTTAGGATACAAGAAGAAACTCATCAAAAACCAACATTCAGCCTAACATTTTGTAGTCTAGAAATAGGATTGATTAATTAAAGGAATGATTTATCAATTACAAGGCAACATGAAATAATAAGGCCAAGGGAAAGTATACATTGCATATACCCTGTGCTTTTGTGTGGGTTAAATATGGTGTGCCAGTACTCTTATCTTGATTAATTCCAAAATGCCTCTCTCACTTATTCCAGTGCTTCACCTCTTTTCTAATCACATTGACATGTGAACTTTTTTGTCCCTGCCAAGTGAGTTATTTGCAATGGCAATATTAATATATTTGAGCAGAATCGAATCAAGTTGCTTTCAAAAAAAGATATAGCGACGGGGTCAGAGCACATATTATTTCAAGAAAGAACTGTGTCTATTTGAGGGGAGAAAGGCCTACCTAGACTCAAATAAGGGTAAAACTAATTTGGAAATCATGAAAGGTAACAGCCTGGATTTAACTATGCTGTGTGTACATGAGAGACAGGAATGAGCTTCCCCATTAGTTTAAAGTTAGATATATCGTGGAAATTTACTCAAAGCGTAATTATCAATCGAGATAGATTATTTAATAGATACTCAACTGAAATGTAGAGGAAAATGTACAGAAAAAGGCTCAGAAGTCATGGGTAACATCTAACACAGGGAGAATTAAAAAAAAAAAAAAAGATACTTGCAACTTGTCAGTTCCAGAGATCACAAAAGACTAAGTCAAATAAAATTGCCTTTAGTTACAGTAAGAGAGAATTTCTATTGAATGTCAGGTTATAATTCCCCCTTCTCTGAACTCTAACAGCATGTATTGCCTGAATCAATCATTTGAGAATAAATCGAGTATCACTTGATGACTTCACTATTGCTTTAATAAAATGTTATTTTGCATCTTGTATCGTGTTTTTAGTTTACCTTTTGAAGTGAACTTGAGACCAAATGCTAATTATTTGATTCCTTATAAGATATAGCTCAATTTCTTTTACAGATCAGCTTCCAAGGAAATATGTTTTTTATTTTATGGATTTGATCTTCACACCTGATGTCTTGAAAAATTAAAGAAGTAACTGTGGTTGTGAATGATCTAAGGTTGTCACGCTCAGAATCAGAGGAATGGACCGCAGGATCTCTTTGATGACCCAAGTGTTGTTTATAATATATAAGGTATGATTACCAGCCCCTTTAATGGCCTCTAAAAGAATAAAAATTGAGGGTTAAAAGTGTAATGAAATGCAAATGAAACTGTCCTGGAAACAGAGCTGCATATTTTATTTGTTTCTTACAGAATCTAGGACATAGAGAGTGTTCATATTAAATACTATCAACAGTATTCTAGCTTTAAAATAATGGTAGAAATAATTTATAGTAGAATTGCAGTTACTAGTTTAAAATGAATGCTACCAAATATTTTGGAAACCAAATGAGGTTGTTATCAATTCTATATTAAGAAGAGTTCTAAATATCTTCTGTTCCCTTTCTCCTTGCTGTATTTCCTAGATATGTCACACATTGAGCAGAATTTAAGCCTGTAGTTAACTTCACATACTTGCTGAATACCCAATTTAAAATCAAATATAGTTAAGGTTCAGGATTTATACTGAACACTTTCACCTAAGAGAGCACGCTCTCTTTTTCTTCCCCAAAGATTTCTCTCTTTTAATGAGGAAGAAGTAAAAGATATTAAAAACTTATGACTTACAGAGTCCTTTTGACATTTACTCCATTTCAGGTAGATGGTGTTTTAAATAGCTTTTTTAAACAATGCATATTTGGCGTTGCACTTAATTAAATAAAAGACAGAATAGTGCAGTCGAAATATCACTGGACTCGAGAAGCTCTCATTTTGCTGTATCCACTCATTCTCTACAGGACTTTGCACAAGTCACTTAACCTATCTGGGCTGCGATTTTCTCAACTGTAAATGAAATCGCTGGACTAGAACATCTTCAAGGTCTTTGTCAATGCTGACGTTGTGTAATTAAAAGTTCTATAATTACTTTGAACCTCAGTTTCCTCATTCAAGCATTGTGCTTGACGATAACATCTTTCCTTTCTTCGGGTTTATTTTGAGGATCAAAGGAATTAATTTTTGAAAACCATACCTTACCATTGAAAACTGTTGCTGTGTCATCAGTCACAGCGTTATTAGCAACTTTAGAGGATCCAACGCTATCTTAAGACTGTGGAGCGATTCATATATCGTGTGACCTACCCCTTTTTAAAATGCCTTTTTCAGATGAATTTGTCCTTCGACCAAGGTTTTCTTGAAGAAACATAATCAGCAAAATGATAATCAGTCTTTACAATGGATGTCATACATGAGAAGCCTGCAGTCCAACAGAAGTCCTGTTTCATTAGACGCTTTTCCATCCACTGACCCTGTTTGGAATGCGAAATTAGCAAAAATGACTGATTGAACTTCCGCCCCAGGTAAGGCGTCTTGTTAAGCACTCTCAGGACATTGCTACTATACACATAGATCCTACCCACAAAGAACTTACAATTTAATTCAGAAAAGAAAATAAATTTTGGAAAAATTGTTTTAATTAAAAATATGGTAGAGGGGCACCTGGGTGACTCCATCGCTTAGGCGTCTGACTCTTGATTTCAGCTCAGGTCATGATCTCAGGGTCCTGGGATGGAGCCCTGTGCAGGCTCCATGTTCAGTCGGGAAGTCTGCTTCAGGACTCTTTCTCCCCTTGCCCCCACCCTCAAATATATATATATATGTATATATATATATATACATATATATATGTGTGTGTATACATATATATGTGTGTGTGTGTGTATATATGTGTGTGTGTGTATATATATATATATATATATATATATATATATTNCCGGGAAGTCTGCTTCAGGACTCTTTCTCCCCTTGCCCCCACCCTCAAATATATATATATATATGTATATATATATATATATATATATACATATATATATGTGTGTGTATACATATATATGTGTGTGTGTGTGTGTGTGTATATATGTGTGTGTGTGTGTATATATATATATATATATATTTTTAAAAGGTAAAAAAGATGCTGCAAGATCAGGCAGGGCAATTTTATAGGAAATTGGTAAAGAATTTCAGAAGAGAAAAAGACTGCCTTAAGTTTAGGTGGTGGGTTAAGCTTTTACATTAGGAGTAGATAGCGTCTGTATTGATAGAACTGATGGAGATAGTGTTCTCAAATATTCCATGTGTTTCCCTACTTCTCCTAGCTTCCTGTTTAGTTAGATTGGAATGGTGGAACCATGCCAGATGCAGAAGAGAGGAAGTGACCTGTATAGTTTCTCGAAGAGGGCAGTTGGGTGTCAGTCAGCATCTTCCACCATTCTCTTTTTCTGCCTCATAGCCTGGAAGTAATCCGTCCCTCCAGAGGGCATGGCTACAGGATAGAGGAGAGCTACCTGAGCCACCGGCACCACTGAACATTATCTGAGGGAGAGAGAAGTCTTCGTTGTATTAAGCCACTGAGATTCTGTGTTTATCTGTGGTAACATGTCACAGGAGTTACTCTAACACAAGGGATGGGAAGAAGTTAATTAGGTAAAGGCAAAGGGGAAGACACTGTAGACATTTGGAATAATGTAAAGAATTGTGTGGGGCTAGAAAATGGAAAAAATATTGTCCAGGAATACTCACCCATACACATAGACCCACACATGATACTCACACATACTCTCGATTGAAACAGAATACGTATGAGATATAATACTCTAATTTAAAAAATAAATTAGAACAAATTGATGGAAATGTTATTGACAGATTAAAAAGCATGGGTTTTATTTTATAGGTAGATTTCAGGCAAACAATGAAGATTCCTGAGAAACATACAGAAGTTGCCAAAGAAGTGCAAAAATTAAAAAAAAAATTCGAAAAATAGAGAGGCCAATTCAACTTTTAAGTAGTTCATTGAAGAGATGTAATCTAGCATGTTGGAAATAGGAATGGGTGCAAAACAAGAAATACAAAATATGTTTATAAAAATATTCAAAGTGCGGTTCCTATTCTTTGACTATTAAGTTTATGCGATATTCATTGATTACTGTATTTAAATATAAAATTCTTGCAGAACGAAATGGAATATGTTCTAGCCAAGTAAAAATACAGAAAAGCATCAAAAATCTTTTCACAGAAGTTTTTGAATAATACCCATTTATAAGTAAGGTATGTACTATTAGGGAAATAAGTGAATTAATTATGAAAAACTTGACAATTTTTTTAATCTTTAGAAATAAAATAATATTTAGTATGTAGGATATTTCTTTGAACCCACAAGCTTCAGCACCAAGATTTGGCACCCAAATGTTCCTTACTATAATAGTTTAAAAATGTATAATTGCAGGGGCGCCTGGGTGGCTCAGTCATTAAGCATCTGCCTTCAGCTCAGGACGTGATCTCAGAGTCCTGGGATCGAGTCCCACATCAGACCAATCCTCTGGGAGCCTGCTTCTTCCTCTCCTGCTCCCCTGCCTGTGTTGCCTCTCTCACTGGCTGTCTCTCTCTCTGTCAAATAAATAAATAAAATCTTTTAAAAAAAAATGTGTACTTGCATACAGTAAAGACATCACGCTCACATTTACCCAAATCAATCAGAATTTTGACTTAATTGATTTTAAAAAATTCCTGCCAATTCAAATATAATATTCATCAATGAAATGGGAAAAGCATTTAGAATTTGGATAATAAGTCTTTTTATCACTCAGTGAAAAGAAAGTGAGAGGCAAAATTGACTTTATTTTTAAATCACCATTTTTTAAAAATTCGGTTGTTCTTATACCAACACACNTTAATTGATTTAAAAAAATTCCTGCCAATTCAAATATAATATTCATCAATGAAATGGGAAAAGCATTTAGAATTTGGATAATAAGTCTTTTTATNTCCCACATCAGACCAATCCTCTGGGAGCCTGCTTCTTCCTCTCCTGCTCCCCTGCCTGTGTTGCCTCTCTCGCTGGCTGTCTCTCTCTCTGTCAAATAAATAAATAAAATCTTTTTAAAAAAAATGTGTACTTGCATACAGTAAAGACATCACGCTCACATTTACCCAAATCAATCAGAATTTTTACTTAATTGATTTAAAAAAATTCCTGCCAATTCAAATATAATATTCATCAATGAAATGGGAAAAGCATTTAGAATTTGGATAATAAGTCTTTTTATCACTCAGTGAAAAGAAAGTGAGAGGCAAAATTGACTTTATTTTTAAATCACCATTTTTTAAAAATTCGGTTGNCCACTCAGTGAAAAGAAAATGAGAGGCAAAATCGACTTTATTTTTAAATCACCATTTTTTAAAAATTCGGTTGTTCTTATACCAACACAACACACTCCTTTATGCTTATATATATGGGCTTTGCTTTTTCTTGACTAAAGTAAATATGTCACACATCTTAAGTTGATAATTCTTATAGGAANTCACTCAGTGAAAAGAAAGTGAGAGGCAAAATTGACTTTATTTTTAAATCACCATTTTTTAAAAATTCGGTTGTTCTTATACCAACACACTCCTTTATGCTTACATATATGGGCTTTGCTTTTTCTTGACTAAAGTAAATATGTCACACATCTTAAGTTGATAATTCTTATAGGAAATGAATGTGTGTAGAACACTCTGAAATGAGTATGTACAGGAGTTCCGCCATCTTGGAGGGAAGAGAAGGTGGGAAATAGAGTTTGGAGCAATGGCGACATGTTAAAATGATTCTAAAGTAGTGATAAAAGAGAACTACATGGAAATTCTGCTTCCCTCACACTCTTGTTTCCATGTACCTGATAAAAGTTACTGGTCTCTCTGCCATCCAGAAATTGGATTGTCTAAGTTTACTATGCTCCTTGGTAAGGAGGAGGGAAGACAGAACAAGGTCTGTCACTAAAACTGATTCAAACTGATGTGCTAAGTTGACACTAATCATGTTGATTCTGAGTATGAGATTTGTCTTTCAGGCGCATTATAGATAGAAGACTATGTATCTCATATCTAAAACTTTACTTCACTCAAACAATCTTTGAAAGTAACTTGCAGTCATTTTAGCATGCCAGAGGGCAAGTCTCTACGGTGAACATGAATTCGAAGAGCCTCCAAGACCCACCTGAATGAATTAACAATGAATTAACAAGTGTGGGTAACAGACAACAGAAGTGTTTAGGGAAGGTGAACTGCCTTCCTGGCCCTAAGCCTCACCATTTAGGAGGATCTTTCTAAAACGAGTCAGTGGTTGGGTGGAAGGGGATGTGCTTTCCTTAGAATCATTACTGGAGTTTTGAGACTACACTTCCTTTTCTTAGAGATGATTCTATTTAACTCTCTGCGGGAAAAGGAAGGGACAGACAGGATTTCTAAACTCCTTACTGGGTGAGGCTCATTGCCTAATGAAACATTAGTGCTGCTTAGGCAGGAGTTTACTTAATCTACCTGAAAGCTTCCTAATTATTCAGTTTGAACTCTTTTCAATCCACTAACATT
The DNA here is from genome assembly GCF_002007445.2 of Ailuropoda melanoleuca. NCBI lineage: Eukaryota > Metazoa > Chordata > Mammalia > Carnivora > Ursidae > Ailuropoda > Ailuropoda melanoleuca. The sequence continues at coordinate 49,441,888 of NC_048226.1, forward strand.
CCTCACGAATTTGTCCTCAGGTCATTATTCTATTAAAACAAGAAATGTGCTTTGCCTATAAGTTAAATACACACAGACACACACATCCTCAGTGTACCAGAAATAGACATGAAGATAACATTTAAAATAAATAGAATATTATCCTGTGTTTGACATAGTTAGATGTCCATTTGAAATAAAGTTATAATAGCATGTTAATTTCCTCAGTATCCCTCACTTTATTCTAACATAAAAATAATCATTTATTTTTGACAAAGTGAAGGCACCACTTTAACATCAAAAATCATGCTGCAGTTCTGCAAATTGAGCACTGGGGCCAAGCCCCACACACGTCGATATTGCTATTTCCACTTTGTCTTCAGAGGCTTGCCTGCCTTCTAGAGAGGAACCGATTCACATTTCATGACCCTTGAACAACAAGATTTCTTTAAAAACCCAAGAGCCTGGCATAAGATGACACTAAGTGCAACAACTCCTTAAATAAATTGCCTCGAGAAATAATCTGCCTAATTGGACTTGCAAACATACAAAAGACTGTCACTTGCCTCTACTGTTCAGGTGTATGTTGCCACAGACCAAATATTATAGCTTTTCGCGTTTTCTTCAATTTGATTTAATCTGCTTCATAAACTCATGAGAAAAACACAATCATGCTCACGTGTTGATGTACACCTGTCGAGGGAGCTTTGAGATATTTGACATATTGTGTGTTAATTTGAGATAAGTAAGGTTTCCAAAATTGTCAGGCTAGTCTCAGAATGCTCAGAATGAAGATCTGTGATTTTAGAAGTCAGGAAATGGAACGAGTGGGACACTCAGTTGTATTGTGATTGAAAGGCTGAAGAAGGCTAAAATTGATTTTACTGGGAAATCAGAAAAATCTCAGATATAATTTTATCATAGAATGTAATGGGGTGCAGTAAATAAGAAAGAAAATCTACCACAAGGACTGCATAAGACAAATGAACAGGATAGTAACATCCTCTAAAGAATTCGATTAACTGAATACATTAAATATTTTCAGAAGCAGTTAGAGCTGACACCTGCTGTTTAGTAGAGTGGCGTGGTTTGAAGCTTTTTACCTCTTTCACTAAGCTGAAGAAGCACAATATCTAATGAAAATCAAAGCATTTAAAATATCCAACTAGTCTGTTGGAAGATTTGATAATGTATAGAATTGACTAATTTTTAAAATCAGTTTAAAAATAGGTAAACAAATGTTGCAAGAATGCTATATAGGCTTAACAATATCTCATTTTCAAAAGGTATCCTGTTGTTATAATTAAAATCTGACTAATATATTCACTTGCCTGAAGAGGATGTTTCATTAAACTGATATATGGTTTAGACCTTTTTCTCCCAGAACAAATGAGACAGGAATTACCAAATTTAATGACACTATAGAGTTTCAGAGAAAAAAAATGTATATATACAAGTAAACACATAACATCCTAAAATCTAATAGATCATAGAGTCACAATGCAATAAACTTAAAAAAACAAATAGCTGGAGAAAAGGAATTTAAAAGAATTTCCAATTTTTTTAAACTTTATTAGTTTTTATTTTTTAAGATTTTATTTATTTATTTGAGAGAGAGTGAGAGAGAGAGAGAGCAGGAGGAGGGGCAGAGGGAGAGGGAGAAGCAGACTCCCCACTGAGCAGAGAGCCCATGGGGCTCAATCCCAGGACTCCAAGATCATGACCTGAGCTAAAGGCAGAAGCTTAACCAACTGAGCCACCCAGGTGCTCCAGAATTTCAAATTTTTAAGATTTCAAACTTGGATCTACCACTTGAGAAATCATATATCTTTGTAAAAGCAGAGAATGTAATTGTTATCTAAAGTCTTAATTCTCTCTAAAGAACTCACCTACTCTTAATAAATCTCCCAAAAATAACACATAATTTTCAATTGGCACTATTGGTTACATTTTCCTTCTCAAAATCTATTCTTCATTTGGCTTCTGTGATATCCCTCTCTTTGGTTTCCTTCTCTATTTATCTGCTTGAGCTGCCATAACAAAATACCACAGGCAGGGTAGCTTAAATAAGAGAAACTTATGTGTCACAATTCTGGGGAATGGGAATCCAAGACGAAGGTGCAGAGTCAGTCAGTATCTCAGTGAGAAGCAGATGTCCACCTTCTCACTGTGTCCTCACTTGTTCTTCCTCTCCTTGTAAGACCACCACCCCTGTTGGATTACAGACCCACCCTTATGACCTCATTCATCCCTTATCACCTCCTCACAGGCCTTATTTCCAAATATTGTCACATTAGGGATTAGAGCTTCAACATATAAATTCTGGGGAGACACGATTCAGTCCATAGCAGCTCCCAATGTGTGGAATCTATTCTTCATTGTCTTTAATTTTGTCCCTCTGGGCTCTGGTAACCAAACTCCAAAAAGTCCTCCATGATCCCCTGCTTCCGGTATTTACAGCTTTTTGTAGTGCCCTCCCATTTGCACCTAGGTTGGTTTGTGTGACCAATAGAATATGGCAAAAATGATGGTCACTTCGAAGATTAGGGTAGGAAGACCTTATGATTTTGATCTTCCTTGCTCTTCTTCTGTCCTTAATCACCTACCCTAAGGGAAGCCAGCTGTCACATCACAAGAAACTTTGTAGAAAAAGCCATGTGGTTAAGAACTGAGATCTGAGACTTCTTGGAATTGGACCCTCCAGCAACTACCAAACCTTCAGGGTTTGCTGCTCTAACTGACAGCTTGACAGCAACTTCATGAGAGACCCTGGGCCAGAAATACCTAGCTAAACTGTTCTTGGATTCTTGACCTTCAGAAATCATGAAATAATATATGTTCATTGTCAATTTAACCTCCTCCTTCAGAATATATATTATCACAAAACATAAAAAAACACCTTCATAATCTGGCCCTTTCCTACCCAACCAAATTTATCTTTTGACCACTCTTCTCCATTCTTCTCCCCTTTATTCTTCGAACAGTACAAAACTGCCAAGATGAAATCTTGGAATGCGCCATGACTCTTTTAGCAAGAGCTATTTCCTTTTGTTGAAGGAAAAGTCACCCCCTCCCTTATCTGGTCTAATTCTATTTGTGTCTCAAGACTCAGTTCCAATGTTGTTGTTTTTAGATAATCCTTCATGTTGTTGCAAATGGCAGGATCTTTCCTTTTTTATGGCTGAATAATATATATCATGTTTTCTTTATCCCTTCATTCATCAATGGACGCCTAAGTGGTTTCCATGTCTTGGCTCTTGTGAATTATACTGCAAACCTTTCCAGACCCTTTAATTTGAAAGAGTTGCTTATTTTATGTACAGTCACTTTGACCAGATTTTCCATCAAATAGAGCGCCTGTCATGTACTTAGTTTGTTAAGTTTGTCTGTCCAACTCAATATTTTGTAGGCTTCTTTATCACAGAAGTCTTTATCACAATGTAAACAAATAATTACTTAGAAAAAAGGGCAGGGAGAAGAGACGTAACTCCAAGATAGAAGAAATTATAGAGATGTAAATTTTAGTGACAATTTTTCCAATGCTAAGGTCAATAAATAAGGCTTAATCAATTAATACCTGTGGTGGTTAGTAATGAAAGTGAAAAAATTTAAGTCTTAAAAATATTTTCATGTTGCAAAATATACTTTATTTCTTCTCCCCTTTTATTGTAATCTTTTAAATTCTAAAATCATCTATTAGTCACATCATTGTATATTGTGTATTAATCCAAATTTATCATTAATATTGAAATTGAATTAAAATTTGGAATTATAAAAAGTGTTGTTAATTTCATTTGTTATCTAATAAAAACCTAAGAGAATTAATTTTTATAACTAATTAGAAATTCTCAGGTTAGTAGTTATAAAAATGTGCTATATATTGTGTAGTGTCAGTGATCTGTTACTGATTTTTACATCCAAGTTCTGCATATAACATAAGGGAAATGCCCTTCTAGCCTATTTAAAGAAGAAAACAACTGGCTCCCCAGATAGACTGAGATAAAACCTTTTTTTCTATGTCTCTCTTAGATGACTGAAAAGTCAAGCTTCTGGTAGCCAGAATCTAATTTTGATACATGGGAACCACTTTTAACTCTTGAAGAATGATTTCTTTCTTTTTTTTTTTTTAAGATTTTATTTGTTTATTTGAGAGAAAGAGGAATAGCACAAGTGGGGGGTGCAGAAGGAAAGGGAGAAGCAGACTCCTTAGTGAGAGGGAGCCCAACATGGGGCTCGATCCCAGGACCCCAAAACCGTGACTGGAGCAGAAGGCAGATGCTTAACTGACTGAGCCACACAGGGGCCCCAAAATGCGTTTTAAAAGAAAAGTCCTGTGTGTTTTTTCAAATATCTAATGAGCTGTATTATAACTAAAAATAAAAATAAAGACAAAGTCTATGCATTTATTCTTAGGAAAATGGTAAACATTTCCATTTTTTTAAAAAAGTGTTTTTCTTAATTACAACTGCCAATATACCATTAACCAGTAGATATTTTACATTTGTAAATCCTAAAGAAACAATAGAAAACAGGTAGAAAGAAATAGGGAAGAGAGAGAAAAGAAAAAGAGGGAAAGTAGTAAGGAATAGAGGATATTATAAGAGATGTTATTTCATAATGGAGACAGATTATAATTCATATGTACCTTTAAAAATCTAGAAATCCAGTTTATTTCTATTCCCTTACCCTTATCTCTGAATACCCACATTACTTCTAATAGTTCACATTACAGGGGAGCCTACATGGCTCACTCAGCTGAGTGACCAGCTGCTGGTTTCAGCTTGGGTCCTGATCTCAGGGTCCTGGGATCGAGCCCCCCATCAGGCTCTGGGGGCTCAGCACAGAGTCTGCTTCAGTTCTCCCTCTCCCTCTTCCCCTCCCCCTGCTCATGTGCTCTTTCTCTCTAAAATAAATAAATAAAATCTTTTTAAAAATAGTTCACATTAGGGGCGCCTGGGTGGCACAGCGGTTAAGCGTCTGCCTTCGGCTCAGGGCGTGATCCCGGCGTTACGGGATCGAGCCCCACATCAGGCTCCTCCGCTATGAGCCTGCTTCTTCCTCTCCCACTCCCCCTGCTGTGTTCCCTCTCTCGCTGGCTGTCTCTATCTCTGTCAAATAAATAAATAAAAAATCTAAAAAAAAAAAAACTATTATTAAAAAAAAAAATAGTTCACATTATAAAACATCAGCCTTACTTTGCCTCATTATGATATATACATGATAATACATCACAGCAATTATTGTACAATAATAAATTTTCTGTCCTTTACTAATGACATGCTTGGACTGCACATATAACATTTACTGGTGCTTTTCTAATATTAATAGTGTCAAAGGCATGGGGAAAATTAAGGGATTCATTTAACACATATGTACTGAGTCTCCACCATGTGCAAGACACTATTCTGGATGCTGGGAATATATTTAATGGACAAAACAAAACAGATTCGTGTTTTTGAAGAGCTTACCCTCTAGACAGTAAGCAATAAGCAAGATAAGTAAATTATGTAATAATATGCTAGCATAAATAAATGCTACTACATAATAAAACAAAAAGTAGATCAAAGGAAGACAAGGCATGAATGAAAAGATGAAATTTGAACAAAGTCTTAAGGTGGGAAAGGTAAAGGAGGTGAGGGTATCCAAGTAGAGAGTGCTATTGGTTTCAAAGCCTTGAAGGTGCTTATATGTATGGTGTGCCAATGCAAGAAATGAGTGTGGCCTGAGTGAAACAAGGGGGAGGGATTTAGAAGAATAAGAAGTGGTGTTGGTGGACAATTATGGTGGGCTGGCAGCCATTGTAGGGACTCTGAATTTACTCAAAGTAAAATGAGGAGGCAAAGCATGGGTTTAAACAGAGAGTGACACACTGTGATTCATGTTTTTGTTTTTTTGTTTTTTAAAGATTTTATGTGTTTATTTGACAGGGAGAGAGAGAGAGCACAAGTAGGCAGAGCAGTAGGCAGATGGAGAGGGAGAAGCAGGCTCCAGGCTGGGCCGAGAGCCCGATGCAGGACTCAATCCCAGGACCCCGAGATCAAGACCTGAGCCTAAAGGCAGACACTTGACCAACTGAGTCACTCAGGTGCCCTCTGATTCATGTTTTAAAAGAATAATTCTTGGTACTTCTATAATAATAGCTGGACAACAACCACAGAAACTTAGGGAGTGGGGAGTTAGGAGGTTACTGCAACGATTTAAACTATGTAGCCCGGTAAGCACAGACCAGGGTGATAGAAGTGAAGGAAGTAGCAATTGGTTGGATCTTGAATGCATTTTAAAGTTAGAACTGATAAGATTTCCTGATGAATTGGGTATAGGGTATGATAGAAGTGGAGGAGTCAAACATGACTCGAGGCTTCTGGGACTGAGCAATTGGTAGATGGATTTGCCATCAAACTGAATTGGTAAAACTCTGGGAAAACAGATTAAAGAATGAATGTCATTAGTTATTTTAATTTAAAATGTCTATTCCACATCTAACTTGAGACATCAAAGGAGTAGTTGAATATCTGAGTTTAGATTATGAAAGAAAAGTCTGGACTAAAGCCATAAATTAGTAAATTATTAACATATACATGCTCTTAAAAATCATGAGACTGGATGAGATCACCAGGATGATGCGTGTAGATAAAGAAGTACATGGGAACAAAGAAGGAGCCTACGACAAACCACTATTAAGAGATTATGGAGAAGGGGATAAACCAGCAAAGGCTGAGGAATAGTGAATAGGAAGAGAGAAAACAAGAGAATATGTGGTCTTAAAGGCCAAATAAAGAGAGTGTGTCAAGGATTCATTGTCGTGTTGCTGGAAGATCAAGTAAGGGAAGGGCAATTGGATTGAGTATTGTGAATATTATTGGTAATATTACTATGAACATTTTGGGCAAACAGGTGGAGGACAGTGAAACTATTCTGTATGATAGTGTAATCATGGCTTATGTCACTATACATTTGTCAGACTCATAGAAGGAACAGCACAAACAGCAAACCCTAATTTAGACTATGGACTTTGGTTCCTAATGTTATGTCAGTATTGGCTTATCAGTTCTAAGAAATTTGCCCCACTAATGCAAAATGTTAATAATGGGAGAAATAGAGAGGAGGCTACATCTGGAAACTGTATTTCCTACATCATTTTTCTGTAAATCTGAAACCGTATGCACACATTTGCATATCCATGGATTTTAAGACAACTAGATATGTTAAGCATTAAATTAAATTAAGTAATATTTTATTATTATTAGCATTATTAGTATTGTACATTACAATCCTTTTAATTAGAGGAAATGAAGATTTCTTGGTCAAAGGGTAAGGTTTTCAATAACAAAATGAATAAATTCTAGAGATCTAATGTACAGCATGGTGACTAATAATTAACAATACTGTAGTATATTCTTAAAAGTTGCTAAGAGAGTAAATCTTAAATATTCTTACCACACACACACACACACACACACACACACGGTAATTATGCGAGGTGATGGAGATGCTAAACCACCCTACTGCGGTAATCATTTTGCCATATCATGTGCATCAAATCATCACATTGCTCGCCTTAAACTTACACAATGTTGCATGTCCATTATATCTCATTAAAGTGGGAAACAAAAACAACAACAAAAAGACAAAATTGCATGAAGCCTGAGGAATCTAACCCAAAAATAAATATTTTACTGATGCAATTGTTAAATAATGGGTCACTTCTGCCCCCTAATAAACATCATTTTCATTAGTTTTTGTTATAGTTCTCGAAAGAAGCATGTCTACTTTCTGCATGTAGTGAGTATCTTACATAACTCATGTCGCAGATTGTCTTGCAATGTAGCTAGGCACTTATATTCTTTACAAATGGCTGCTAATGATTATGTCAAATGCTTAATTTTTAATGGACTATAATTTCAGTAGTTACAGTAAAAAAAAATACATTATGTTCTGTAGTGATAAAAGGATCAGAGGGTTCAGATCTTACACGTTACTGCCATGAAGCATCTTGTGACCCTTTCGGTACAAGTGATAATCTTAGGATGCTAATGACTCTGGGCAAGACCTGAGTGCTCCACGTTCAGTATAATTGCCGAGTATAGATGAACTTTATATGGACATACCTCCAAAAATAAATTTGTTGACATTTTTAGCTTTGAATTCTGCAGCTCTAATGCAAATGATAGCGTGGTATTGACAGCTGGATACAAAGATAAGCCACGAAAACAGTATAAGATAGAAGTGTCAAAAAATGACCGGGAAAAAAAGAGAAAGGGGGAAGCAAAATGGTCTAAAAGTTCTCCCTGAGTAAGGTGTTCCAGTTGGCCTGATTATTCTGATTCATGCCTCTTGTCCCGACCGCTTTCACTTCCACAAGTGTTCCAATTTGGACATTAAGTGGCGTGGTCCCTCAGTGGTCGGATGTTGCCATCTTACAGAAGGAAGGCACTGCCGAGGATGGACATTTATGTCTTTTGGCCTATAGCAGTTACACACAGAATTGTCTATTGTGCACTAGTCATTTGACACTGGATACTCATTCCATTATTTTCCAAAGCTACTCTACATAAACAGGGCTACACTTCACAGACAGAGCAGTAACTGAAACTCACACCACTATATAAACAGAATGTGAAGCCAAAGGAAATAGACCAAAAGTGATTAGTTTATGAATTTTGCCATCAGATGTTTACTCTGACTTCTCACGGAAGAATTATAGCTTCGCACAACCACAGAGTCATTCTCATTATTTCCAAAGAAAAAAATGATGGGATTTTTTTTCAGAGGAAGTTCAGCCTAAATTAGACTTGGTCACAGTGATCCTTCTTTCCTAACAACAATCTCCAGAGTGTCCTTGCGAAGTGCACGAGGGTGCATTTTACCCATAATAAAAACAGTTAAAAGTGTTTGGAAGTTTGTCTTCAATACAAAGTTTAATTCGGACTTTTTTTTTTTTTTCTAACAGGTTCATCCAAAAAATAATTCAGTAAAGGAACAGACAGTTTTGGAAGATTAAAAAATCATTTATGTTAAATGAGGCTCTAAATTTTATATGGGTTTCTAGTTGATTTTAATGTTGTTAGTTTGAAGCATGTATTCCCATAATTACTCCAAATAGGCTGGGATATTTTTTCTCATTTTTAACATTTATGCAAAAAGACAATTCATGTTGGTGCTTTAAGGTTCTGTTTATGTCGTTATAATCCGTTAAATCGCTCATTTTTTTAAACTTTGTTTTTGTTTTTTTTTACTAAGCGTACTTTGTTAAGCATTTTAATAGAGATTTCATTAACTGCTCTAATATCCACAGAAGAAAAATGTTTCCTTCTGGGGAATATTGTAGGAAATTTCAATATTAGAGATATTTTAATTTGTACATTAAAGATTGCAAAGAATAAATTAAAAAGCAAAAAACATGATTTTGCATCCTGCATGTAAGTTTCTAGTCACAATTAGCACATCAGAACTAGCTTTCTTACTATTTTCACAAATATTTTGTCGGTTTTTAGTATAGATTGAACTTTACTTCCCTTGCCAATAAAAACTTAAGATTGGTTTACTTATAAACTAAGAAAAAGTGCATTTAAGAGGTAATTATTTGGCCCTTATCCTTAGCTACATGATTTGTGGAGATGATAAAGCCATTTACGTTGGGAAACTTCATGACAGGTTTTCCTTCATTTCCAGATAAGTTAAAGTATGTAACACTTTACATGTAAAACACATTATGAACATGTGTTTCAATTTTTTGTTCTCATACTGTTGATAGTCTCTTCCGAGTCATGAAATAAGTTGCCAACTCTACAGGAGAAGACTGCCAAACCATCTCTTCACAGTAATGGTGTGCTCCAGTGGGCAAGGTCATGGGTTCATTATGAGTAGTGTCTAAATAACTCATGAAATGGGAGAGATAAATTAATATATTTTATCAAACTAGCAGGAAACATCAACTCTGAAAAATAGAGCATTCTCTCAATGCCATAAATTCTGTCTTTGATATTTCAAAATGCACAAAGTCCCTTATGTAACTTTGAACTATCTTGAGTTCCATAGGTGCTGATAGCCAGTTCTCAGGCTCTGTCTTTCACACACTTAGCATGACGATTGTCCCAGAAGGAAAAAATTATTATAAAAGACTCCTGTTTCTCCTATAATCTCCTTAGGTAGATAGCACAGTTGTACATGAAAAGGAGAATAGGAGTAAAATAAAATTATGTAGTTGTGTAAGTAATAATAAGGAAATAAAATTTATGGAGGCTATCAAAAAAATAACCATATGTAATGCTAATAATAGTAAAGGTAATTTACTGTTTTGCAAAGCTCATTCTCATAAGTTATTTTATTCAATATTATTCATCCACTGGCCCCCCAAAAAACTCTGAGTATCATGGGACGGGTATTATTATCTAGCTTACCATATTCATGAGTTATTTTATTTTATTTTTTTTTAAGATTTTTTATTTACTTATTCGACAGAGACAGAGACAGCCAGTGAGAGAGGGAACATAAGCAGGGGCAGTGGGAGAGGAAGAAGCAGGCTCATAGCAGAAGAGCCTGATGTGGGGCTCGATCCCGTAACGCCGGGATCACACCCTGAGCCGAAGGCAGACGCTTAACCGCTGTGCCACCCAGGCGCCCCTCATGAGTTATTTTAAAGTCAAAATAAAAATTAGATTATGGAGAAAATTGTGGGGTTTTTTTAAAGAATTTATTTATTTATTTTGAGAGAGAGAGAGAGAAGAGCTCTTGAGCATAGAACCAGGGGGAGAGGGATAAGCAGAAGACTCACCACTGAGCAGGGAGTCTGAGGCAGGACTCTATCCCAGGGCCCTGGGATCACGACCTGAGCCAAAGGCAGATGCCTAACCAACTGAGCCATGCAGGTGCCAGGAAACTGTTTTCTAAGTAGCTACTAAACTTAGGATCTTCCAATTTTACCTTCATTTGACCTCTTTCTGGATTGTGTACTTTATCTTTTTTTTTTAATTTTTATATTTATAACATAACAAATAATACCATGAATTTTATATTTTTTTAAAGATTTTATTTATTTATTTGACAGAGAGAGAAAAAACACAAGCAGAGTGAGAGGCAGAGGGAGAGGGAGAAGCAGACTCCCCACTGAGCAGGAAGCCCAAGTCGGGGCTCGATCCCAGGGAGCCCAATGCAGGGCTTGATCCCTGGGATCAAGACCCAAGCTGAAGGCAGATGCTTAACCGACTGAGAAAACCAGACGCCCCCATACCATGAATTTTAAAAACAACCTCAAATCTTTTATTGAATGAACTAAAATAAATAGCAAGGCATTATTCTCTCTTTTACAGATAAAGAAATGGATTATTTGAAAGACTAAAAGACCATTATGAGGAACTCATTATGAGTTATAAGTTACATGGTAAGGACTTCTCTTTTCTTCTCTTGAAACCATATTTCTCAAAACTGCAGTAATCATGAACAACGTTAATTCAGTCAGCAGCTATTTATTGAACAGCTACTATGTGGTGACATTCTTCCAGGTGCTGAGGAACCAGTGCTAATTAAGGCATCGAAGGTCTTTTTCGAAGTTTAGATTCTACTTAAGGTTGCGTAGGAGCCTAGAGAAGCAGAACCAATAGGAGATTTTTTTGTGGTTGAAATTATCTTTTAATTAAAGACCAGGGAACAAGAAGCTCCTTTGTTTCAGTGCAAAACATATGGCTCCTATTTACAGTTAAAGAGACATCAGGGAGTCCAGTGTTTAGACCGGCACTGAGCTCACTGCAGCAGGCGAACAGGGAAGCAGGATTTCCTTTACTGGCATTGAGATTGGAATACACTTTTACGTGCAATATGTTCTTTGGTAGACTTAATCATTCAGTGAAATTACAGAATTTTCAAAGGAAAGAAGTAGTAAAACATTTCATGTAAAATTTGAACATAGTATTTTCTGCCAAGTTATTTATACAGACTTCAGGGGGAAAAAAATCAATCTTAGTGAAGTTTTAAAATATTATATCGAAACTTACTAATTGACTTTGGTGTGTTCAAACACACACACACAAATGTAAATAAAATAAATCAGGTTAGATAAGGAGTTTTTAAAAATAGCTTCATGATGTTTCTAGAAATTAGGCAAAGGGAAACTAATCTAAAGAATGTGGAATTCTTTGAACATCTTTGAAAAAATATAGATTGTATATATTGGATCCATATCCAATATATAACATCCTGTATCCTAGATAGATGTAGAGAGAGAGAGAGAGAGAGAGAGGCAGTGAGGGAAATACTGTAAGAACTTGGCTTATGTGATTATGGAAGCTAAGTCCAAGATTTGTAGTTAACAAACTAGACATCCAGGAGAGCTGATGGCATAAATTCCAGTAGTTCAAGGGCAAGAGAAAACCTATGTTCCAGCTCAAAGACGGTCAGGCAGGGAGAAGTAATTCTTTCTTAATCATCTTTTATTCTATTCAGGAAATTGGATGAGGCCCACCCACACTGAGGAAGAGGGCAAACTGCTTTACTCAGTTTACCAATACAAATGTTAATCTCATTCCGAGATAGTCTCACAGACATACCCAGAAATAATGCTTAACCAAATACATGAACAGGCCATGACCTAGTCAAGTTGACACATAAAATTAACCATCCCAGGCAATTAGAAAATAAGCCAACAAGGGAAGAAGTGAACACATTAATTTCAAACAGTATAAAATCTATTTTAAAAAATACACAGGTAATGTGATAGTAACTAGTTGTGTGATGGGGCGGAAGGATCTCACTGAGGATGTGGTATTTGAATGCCTACTTAAGAAATGAAAAGGGGTTGATATATCAAACAATGGTGAGTTTTCACAAGATGTGAGGACAAGTTTAAGGGCTAGAAGATGAGAAAATGCTCGAAGTATCTAGAAAAAAAGGGAAAAGGCTTAAGTGCCTGGAGTCCAGCCACCAAAGAGAGTCATATTAGTAGAGGCCTGAGGGACAGGCAGAGGTCTGATCATGCAGAGCTTTGCAGGCAGCAGTGAAGAGTGTGAATTTTACTTTAAGCTCAATGGGAAGCCATTTATGGGGTTTTGTGCATCACAAAAGGCAAGAAGGATTAGGCAGTAGATCAGCTAAGTTAAGATCTACAGAAAATATCTCTTGAAATTTTAAGGTGATGGATAGATAGATAGGTGGATGATATAGATATATGATATCTAGGTTTGAATATGTGCATGTGTAAATATATCATTTGTATATAGATAAAAGGGCAATTTTCTTTTGCTTCTTAGGTGGAAGGTGAAGCACTCATGGGGGTTTTTGAGAAACAAAAGATAGTAGCTAAATTACATTCCGATGAGAATGGGTCAGTTAACTAAAGATCTTTAGTTTTGTGAGTAGGGTCTTCAGGGAAAGTAGATACACATTCCTCAACCTCCCCCAAGCTGTGGTCAGCCTCTCCTTTATGTATCTAAAGAATGTCAGTTTTAAGAATGTCAAATTATTAGCTTCCAGTATGCCCCAGATCTTGGACCAACTCTGCTGTTGAGATAACCTTTTACTTACAAATGTATGATAATAAATCATTGAAATTCAATGATATGTCACTGGTGTGTCGGCCTTAGTACTTTTTCAGTCATATCTGAATCCTAGCTTCTCTGAAGCTTGGAATCCCAACTCTACTTCAAAGATAAAGAAAGAGTTTTTTCAAGTATTAATTCAAGGCCATTCAATGCACTGCTTGCTTAGAAATAGGAATGTATATATTCTTTTGTTCTCTAAGATTTAGATAGAGTTATATATGTGGTTGATAAAATTGAGTCAACCTCTATAACCTTATATTAAATCAATAATGATGGAATTCACTTGAAGACATAGAAAAGCAAATATAAATATAGTACATGAGTTGTCAATTTTTTTTGTGGGCTCATACGTTGAATAATTGGAGTTATGAGATTCCCTTTTAGCATTGGGCACAGTAGGACATTCCACAAGAATGGTGATTTTAGTATTAAAGGAAACATTACTTTGAAAGTTTTGAACTGAAAACTGAAAGCTTTGAAAGTTAAATTCTCATCAGAATCAGCACACACACACATACACACACACACTGATACACAAATATTCTTACAGGCACATCCTCCGAGGGAGGTAACATGATTACTGCTGCTTACTTGTAACTCTTTCAACTCCTTGTCAGGTCATCTGCTTGCTTTTTGACTTTAGACATGTCATTTAAATTTTCTGTTTCTCTGTTATATTTCTGTAGGATGGGAATAGTCATAGCTCCTACTTTTCAGAACAGTTATGTATGGATTTTAAAAAAATGTAAATCACTTAGAACAGCGCTTAACACATAGCAAACACTCAATATATGTTTACTATCCTTATTATTTTTCCAAATGGAAACTATCAGTAGACCACCCCTTAACTGATTCCTTAGTAATATTTACACTAAAACTAAACCTAAGTAATATATATACAAAGCAATGATATTTGCATATTATATAAATGTCAAGGTACATATAAATATACAGTTTTGAAGTATAGACTATTATTAGATATATTTACAAATTATAATTTTCTTTTTTTTTTTTTTTAAGATTTATTTATTTGACAGAGAGACAGCCAGTGAGAGAGGGAACACAAGCAGGGGGAGTGGGAGAGGAAGAAGCAGGCTCCCAGCATAAGGAACCTGATGTGGGGCTCGATCCCAGAACACTGGGATCACGCCCTGAGNGGATCACGCCCTGAGCCGAAGGCAGGCGCTTAACGACTGAGCCACCCAGGTGCCCCACAAATTATAATTTTCTAAATAGATTTTTATGTAGCTAGTTACTGCAGAGCCAATGTGAGGTGAGGAGGTAGAAAGCTTCTTAGACTTTGTTTGAACTGTTCCCACATCTATGTAGGAAGTGATAAATGAAAATAAATTATAATCATTTAGAACTTCATATGAAGTCTATGAAATAGAAAAAGATAGACAATTTACTTACTGTATAGATACAGATATTATATAGACAAGTATCGATAACTTGGTTATTTTTTTTTAAAGACTTTATTTATTTGACAGAGAGAAACAGCCAGTGAGAGAGGGAACACAGCAGGGGAGTGGGAGAGGAAGAAGC